>NC_092647.1:8431773-8716773 GCF_039555335.1 Amphiura filiformis
AAAAAGTGATGAATAGTTCACTTTTTCATCTCAAAACAAATTATTAAGTTACAAAAAGTAATTTCCTGGGTGTAACAAAGGCCAGATTTGGTAATTATAAGTAACATATTAAGGGAAGGGGTATGAACATTTGGACAGTATTATTGTGGGACATTAGTACATCAGACATAATCAATTGCATTCTGAATATGAAGAATGTCCTTCTGATATCAAATAATTTTGATTTTTGAAATTAGCAATGTAATACACATTTTTATGGCAAATCATTAAAAATTGATATTTTTGATATTTAACAGTACTTGAAGTAAACTTTATAAAATCTGATGATTTATACTTAAAAGAATGTATGTAGGTGGGATGAAAAAGCAAAACACACACAAAAAATCGGTAAAAAAATCTATATCTTCAGTATAAAGGTCAAAATTTTCAATTGATGAAATTGAGCTTTTTTCCTCCCAGCTACATACACTTTAAGAATATATCATTAGATTTATGAAATTTATTTCGAGACTAATATATATCAAAAATTTGAAAAAATATCAAATTTTAATAATTTGTCATAAAATTTGTATATGATATAAGATGAATGTCAAAAAAATGAAAATTATTTGATATCAGAAAGACATGCCGTATTCAGAATGCAATTCGATCGGTCTGAGGAACTCTCATGTCCCACAAAAACACTACTGTCGAAGCGCTCCTCATGAGCAGCTCATTCTAGATCATTAAAGGAGGGGATTTGATGATCCTATCATCCTCTTTTATGACATTTTTCAGTAGATATCCACGAAAAAAGCTTATTTCCAAAATTTCAGATGATTCGATTTTTGCGTTTGCGAGTTATGCATGATTATATGTATTACACTGCTCCATAGGCCACTGTGTTGTAATTTACGTTCTGGTGCGCACCAGGAAGCGAAATTCAAACTCGTGATGATATTTTTTGCTAAGCGAATTAATCTGCAAGAAATTTTTGGTACATAAACATTATGTAGCCAGAGGTTTCCAGTGGTATAAAAATCTCAACTTTTTTTGAAAAAAGTGGGGGGGATGAGGCTGTGGATCACGAAATGCCCCTTTAAAGAAAATTAACATGGATTTCATTTGCTCACTAGTGGATTTAACTGCAATGTAATATCAAATTCAAAACATTTTTTCATTTTAAGGAATAAGCGAGACAACTAGAATGTTGAATGATTGATCAAAAGTTGTGTGCTATTGTTATAATTAGTGTTACTTTTTAATATTTGACTAACTACAAATGAGGTTTTTTGCCAGTTTTTACCATTTTTGCTGGTTCTTTGCCACTTTGCCCGGCAAAAACAGGATTTTTACTGACAAAAAAGCGAGACCATGCTGATCTGACATTATACTGACTGGAGGCTGCAGAGAAAGATCACAAGGTATGAAAACAATGGAGTCAATGAAAATGAATAGGCACTTTAACATTTCCAATCAAGATTGTAATTTATAATCATTACCTTAAGCTATCATTTATTGAAAGCGTAAAGGTCTAGCATACCTAGTTCTAAAAGGTATGAAGTTTTGTGATATTTATTTTCTTGTATTTTTTTTTTTCACTCCATATTTTGCCTCTATCTCAGTTTTGAATTTGCCTTTGGCCTCCATGGACCAGGTTGTTTCACTATTGTGAATCATACTTTGTAAACTGGAACTCTATTTTTTTCTTTATTTTCTGGATCATGCAATGTTCCTATATACCTTACTTAGTGTCTCAAGTGACAGGGATGAAAAGAAAACCACTGTTGTTATCAGGTGGTCACTCATGTATGAAAGTTGTAGGCCAGCATGTGCGTGAAAAACGTCCCGAAAGGGTTGATTTTGGCCTTGGCGGCGTTGCCGTTTTTTAGAAAAAAAAGGGTGCTTTTCAGGTAAAGTTTTAAGCGTTTTGGGGTATATTTTTCAACTTCAGGGGTTGTTTGAAAAGCAAGACAAGGGCGATCCATATTTGGGATTCAGAGTCTTCACGTAAACTTTCCACTCATTTTACTAGACGAGTGTTTTTTCTTGGTGAGTATTATGTTATAAAAAGTATGTTATAAAACACATCAAAAAGGAAGTCTGCACTAGTTTGAGTGGCATGCACAGGGGAAGTGACTTTGAGCACAATTAAGTAAAAAGCAGTATTAATAATGTATATGAGCGTTTGGAGAATTTTGTAAGTGTTAGCTTCAGTATGGTACCACACTTGCGTAAATGTGATTCGAGTTGCATCCAAATTTACTGTGTAAAGCATGTTGGAATGGTGTCCAACCATGCATAATGCTCTCAAATTGAAAACACTGCATTCAAGGTGGGTTGTTGTTTGATCGATGACACTGATAGACCTCACTTCATGTGAGGACACTCACTAATGTGAGTGGAACATATTAGGCTATCTAATTTTACACAGCGTAATTGTTTGAATGTGCAACTTTTAAAAATTACATCAAGTTACGTTTTATTCTTTAATTTCTCAATCATTATGATTCGTCTTTATACAAGTGTCATACTGCAGCTAACATTCTCCATACATTCCTTCACAGTATTGTACTCACGTTATGACCACTCAAAGGAAGGAGCTTTTTCTTCAAAATTCAAACTGGGGACCTTTGGTTCCTGTAAAGTAATATGTTCATCAATAAAAAAGTGTTATGTACACAGTAATAGAATTGGGTGGAGTGTGTTTACTTGAAGTTGTGTAGCATTGTTATTACAATTGCAGTTGGCGTCAGTCCAATTCTACCATAAATAATAATAATAATAATGACTAAAAATAAGCTAATAATCATTATCATAGTCATCAGGGATTGAGTTTTGAGGTGCACATGCATATAATATGTCTATTTGTATGTGAAATATTAGTATGTGGCACTCTGGGTTTGGGATTTTAAATTTCCCACATTAGTGGAACCAATGTTTTTTGGGCATCCTTAGACCTGAAATGATACAAATTTGCTTGTTTCCATTCATAGTGAGAACAAACCTGAAAATAATTCAGTGTTGTAATGTGCAAATTGTTCCTCTCATCACAGGAAAAAAATCAATTGTCATGTTTTTACCTATAGTACTCAGGTTCAGAGTTATAAGGTTGAATAGGTCAATGTCAAAATGTCATGCGAATGGGGTCAAATTTTTTTAAAATTGTCGATGTCATCAAAACTGGTCTCAAAAAATACTCCCTAAACACTAAGAAATCTCAAACATATACTTAATTCCCTATTCTAGTGCATTTTTTTATTGTCTTGTCCTCCTTTAGTGTTCATACAACCCATCCAACAAAAATGTACAAGCATAACATTTGACCCATGATTTCATCTGATTCGAGGATATATTTCTCAAATAAATTATTTTCCCTACCCATTATATGGATTGCTGAGTTGTAGAAATTAAGACAAATTTTAATTATATCAGTGTATTTTAAATTTGGCTTCTGTGCATGAGATATTTGAAACTTGGACTGGCTTTATATCTCTGAACTGAGCACCCTAGTGCAATATGACAGTTGGTTTTTATTTCACTACAATGAGAAAGTAATTTGAGTTATATTACAACATGACAAAACAAAATACTTTCGACTGCAATGTCAGGATCTTACCATTCAGGAAAGTGATTTATCTTTCACCTGGATTTTTTTAAATGCAAGCCCTGAATCATCATCATAAATCAGGAGGAACAGATCCATAATCTCAAGTTTAGAGATATTTTTGTATTTTGGTATGACTTTTTCACTTTTAAGCACACTACACTGAAGTTAAGATTGTGGAAAATGTACCAAAATAGATCTTATCTCCAAATGCGATATGAAAACCCGGAGGAGGGGGAGTCACTAACTACTTGGCGCATCGCGTCCAAAAAACATCTAAAGGGTATACTTTTCACCACACAGCATTGTCTACGTCTCTTTTAAAATGGTGTACTTTTTTTTTTTTTTTCACCATTTAGGGGTCCCTTTTCAGCCAAATCTTTCAGCCAAATCTTTAGACGTTTAGGGTTAGTAATATTATTATTTGGGTGAGTTTGCACTAATTTGTCAAAAATCACCACTTTCCTAATTGATTCTTATTACCTCTGTGCATGTTTTCTCTTAGTATTTATAGGTCTGCAACATCAAAAAAAGACGCATTAGGTATCAAATTAGCTCATTTTGTTTCCTGTTCGCCACTTCTCAGGGTAGATATTTCTCCAGTTGACACCATTTAGGGTTGGTGTTTGCATGTGCTTTCGCCATTTTAGGGTAGGATTATGCATGTGTTTTTACCATTAAGGGGTGCAATTTGGTTAATGTGAAAATTGCCATTAAGGGTGCATTTCAGAGGAGTGGTGGGGCGGCTTGAGTCGTGGCACTTTTGTGTGTGAGTGACCACCCCCCGAGAATTTACATGTAATGCTACATGTATGTAAAGAAGGAAACTTGACTCAGATTTTGATACTTGCACCATTACAAAAGGCCTTGCCTACCATAAAAACTTGTGGAGATATTTTATTCTATTCACTGAGATCATGTGTTAAGCTGAAAGCATGAGAGGTGCAACTTCAGAAAACTCTTTAAAATAATTATTAAAAATCCCACCATTATGTTATCATGAAGTTAGGCAAAATTCAGGTCCTGTATCATGAAGTTAGGTAAATTCAACCAATACACAAATCCATGATTACCTGATCATTGAGAAATGGTTTTGAGCCTTGGCATTCATTGATATTTTTCTTCATGGTAATGAAATTACACAATAAGACTTTCCACTTTCCCCCTTTGCCTTCCCCCACTGGCTAAGCCACTGAGAGAGACAGGGCATATAAACTGTACAATATTACAGTCAAAAAGTGCCACAAAATGAGAATTTTTTACAGAAACAGAAATCCGTTCTTTTCTGGGTACCAAAACCTGATTATAAGAGAGCAATCACTTTTAGAGACGGAGGATTTACAGGGGATGGCAACTTTTTTTGATTGGCTTGAGGGGGGACATGGAATTTTGACCTTGATATCGGGGACATGAAATATACACAAGGAATGGAGGATTCGAAGCTATTCGAGAGGGACGTGAAGTTTTTCTTTCAATATGCACGGGATGCGACATTTATCTGAAAATATACGAAAAATCTGGGCATCAAAACCTGATTATAATAGAGACAGAGTGAAACCATTACAATATTATAGTCAAAAAGAGTGCCACAAAATGAGAATATTTTACAGAAACAGAAATCGAACATTTTCTGGGCATCAAAAACCTGATTATAAGAGAGACTGAGTGAAGCCTATACAATATTATAGTCAAAAGAGCGCTGCCACAAAATGAAAATATTTTATGGAAACAGAAATCGACCTTTTCTGGGCATCAAAACCTGATTATAAGAGACAGAATAAGAAACCTTTACAATATTATAGTCAAAGAAGTGCCACAAAATGAGAATATTTTACGGAAACAGAAATCGAACTTTTTCTGGGCATCAAAACCTGATTATAAGAGACACAGAATGAAACCTTTACAATATTATGGTCAAGAGTGCCACAAAATGAGAATATTTTACAGAAACAGAAATGGAACTTTTTTCTGGGCTTCAAAACCTAATTATAAGAGAGACTGAGTGAAGCCTATACAATATTATAGTCAAAGAGTGCCACAAAATGAAAATATTTTACAGAAAGAGAAATCGACCTTTTTCTGGGCATCAAAACCTGATTATAAGAGACAGAATGAAACCTATACAATATTATAGTCAAAGAGGTGCCTTACACAAATGAGAATATTTTTACGGAAACAGAAATCGAACTTTTCTGGGCATCAAAAAACCTGATTATAAGAGACACAGAATGAAACCTTTACAATATTATGGTCAAAGAGTGCCACAAAATGAGAAAATTTGACAGAAACAGAAATTGACCTTTTTCTGGGCATCAAAACCTGATTATAATAGAGACAGAGTGAAACCATTGAGTCAAGAGTGCCACAAAATGAGAATATTTTTACAGAAACAGAAATAGAAGGCTTTTTCTGGGCATCAAAACCTGATTATAAAGAGACTGAGTGAAGCCTATACAATATTATAGTCAAAGAGTGCCACAAAATGAAAATATTTTATGGAAACAGAAATCGACCTTTTTCTGGGCATCAAAACCTGATTATAAGAGAGACAGAATGAAACCTTTACAATATTATAGTCAAAGAGTGCCACAAAATGAAAATATTTTTCAGAAACAGAAATTGACCTTTTCTGGGCATCAAAACCTGATTATAAGAGAGACAGAGTGAAAACATTTACAATATTATAGTCAAAGAATTGCTACAAAATGGAGAATATTTTACAGAAACAGAAATCGACCTTTTCTGGAGCATCAAAACCTGATTATAAGAGAGACTGAGTGAAGCCTATACAATATTATAGTCAAAGAGTGCCACAAAATGAGAATATTTTTGGGAAACAGAAATTATTTTTTTCTGGGCATCAAAACCTGATTATAAGAGTGATGAAACCTATACAATATTATATAGTCAAAGAGTACCACAAAATGAGAATATTTTACGGAACTCGGAAATCGAACTTTTTCTGGGCATCAAAACCTGATTATAAGAGAGACAGAGTGAAACCTGTACAATATTATAGTCAATGAGTGCCACAAAATGAGAATATTTTACAGAAACAGAAATCGATCTTTTCTGGGCATTAAGTCCTGCTTATTAGAGAGACAGCCTGTAACATGTACAATTATTATAATTGACTAGTGCTGCAAAATAACACCAAAGAGAATGCACCGTGATAAAAAAATAAATGGGAAAATGATTGTGAAATTATGTTCACCAGACATTTATGCCTGCTTTGAACACCCCCGTCCCTCTCCCTCCCCAAATATTGTACCACCAATGATGACGAATTAACAAATTAAATAAAAAAACATATTAAAGAAGCTTAAAGAGATGATATTCCAGAAACAATATTCAGGGACATTCCTGAATTGTGCAACACCGCCCTCTGTTTTTAAATAAAACTTATCAACATTAAGGGAACAAACCAAAAGATCGATAAGCCTATTAGTTTTAGTAGTATTTCTTGACAGCGGACGGACTTCCTCTCGATCTCTCCCCTGCCTGTAAAGCAGTAATTGCGTGAAAATAACATCGATATTTTATTAGAGTGTTGGAGAAACGTAATTAACATTTTTTAACCTCGTCTCTGCCTAACGAAACCCGGACTTCTTCGATCTTTTGGTTTTTGTTCCCTGACCCAAAATGACTTTGAACGACTGGCCAAGAGGCTAATGCTCTTGGTGGGTTTAGAAATGGCCGCTCCTGCGCAAACCTGGAAACAATGGAAACGATGGGATGGAAATGCTGCAAAAAGGTGTTAATATTGCAAAAACAACTACAGTTTTGAGACAATGGTAATTGTTTGACCTAAAATATTCTTCAGATGAATTCGGATTCATTATCAGTGATAAATATTTCCTGTAATTCCACGTTTACTTTGCACCCAAATTCTGTAAGCTTCTGTACGAGGTCGTTTCCCGAACTGTGTATATAGCTTCGAATTTCATAAATTATTTAATTTTGGAAAGAAAATAGGGGGTACACAGATAGTGTGTTTATTTATTTATTTAATGACTGCTTTTAATACAATTTTAGCCTGTTTAGGGGGTAGGGTGTATCGGTGGTGGGGGGTCATAAAATTTTGTTGCGAGAAATAGGGGGGTGGTAGCATTTTTATCGGCGTCGACTTTCTTAAAATCGACGTCGACTTTTTTTAAATTGGGACCCCCCCTTCCAAAAGAAAATGATAGCCCCTAAATTTATTTTGCCATGAGTCAAGAAAACCCAGTCAAGTACTGAATCTTTTACAAGTAATGTTCAATTCAGACTCCACATCACTACCACCGAGCTCTGCAGTGAAAATTTTCATCAGGGGCTGGAATTTTCATCTGGGATTTAATATCAAGAGTTAAATTTTGTTCAACTTCGCTCTTTGTGATATCGTTGCACGATTTTGTTTGGGCCAATTCCATGCCAAAAGTGCCTTTTGTAACGTCCGTAACAAAATTTTGGAACATTATTGCTCAAAACAGGAGCATTTATTTCAAACTTGCTAATCATGCCTCCATAGATTGATGTCAGACCTACTTCAAGATAGTAAAGAAAAAAAAATCTGAGAAGCACCTTGACAGTTTTTTTTTTCCAGTTTGTAAACGTTACGGACGTTACATTTTAGATAAAATGTAACATCCGTATCGCTTAAATCAGCAGTGTAGAGACGATACAGGAGTATTAATTTCAAACTTGCTTTTCATGTTTACATGGAATGGACACACAGGGCTTGCTCAATATTGTTAACAGGAAAAAAAATAAAACACAGAACTGTATGGAGATTTAAGGATATGTACCATCTGTCAAAATTAGGCAGGCACTTTCACGTAACATCCGTAACAGCCTCGTTTCTAATTTCTGTAGCTAATTAACTAAGAAAAGCCAAAACAAAACTGCTTTATTATATTGAACATTAGAGTGTGTACTAGTAGCATACTAAGAAATAAAGTGTTATCCTAACAGCAAACATGTGTGCTATTCACTTAAAAGTTGCAAGATGCATGTATCTGTAACGTCCGTAACGGTGGAATTGGCCTTTGGATACTGGAAAAACAAGGTAGGCAGAATGACTTAAATCCTTATGCAGACTCCATATTGTGGCCCGCGATATTGTTGCCAGTACAGTCACTAGACTATGCCATAGTGGATTTTTGATAAATAAAAATGTTATTAATCATGATGAACGCATTCAGTTGAACTCGAAATTATACTGATATTTAGTACATCAAAATACTAGTATAAAATGGTTATGAAAAAGTTTAGGCTATATAATTATATTTGTGACAGTAAAAGTAAATTATATACCCTACGTAGGCATGGTAGGCTTATATTATTGAATGCAACATATCATAATTGCATAATTATAATGACACTTCAATACTGAACAATTCTAATTTTAGAATCTGCCAGTTTATTATCCGAAAAACCGACTATGGACTTTCACTTTTAAGCAGAACTTTACCCGGGACTCACACACTGTCAATCATACTTGTTTATCAATAAAATCTAACCACAAGACTAAGCATGGTGGTACAATGCGGCCGCTAGATGCATACGTTCATCGACCAGCACCAAAGCGCCGCATTCCCTAGATAGTTGTGTACCATGGCATAGTTATAATGGTACCGAAATGCAGCGTCGGGAGGATTTAAACAATAACGAGATCTGGGCGACCAATCACAAGCCAGATTCATTTTAAAGATGCATTACATCATCACCAATTTTAGTTAGGCCAGAAATTGGCCTAACTCTCAAGGCAAAAAGTCAGTAGTCCACTTGGGAAGCTAACAAACAGGGGAGCATACGGTGACTGAAAAGATCAGTTGTGAAAAAATCTATCAATTGTTGCACTCATTAATTAAATCAGAGTTTTAAGCTTAAATGTAATAGCCAGTAGTGCACAATTGACAAGTGGACTCACGGAGAAGTCTATACAGTCACCGGCCAAATCGGGGCTATTGTCAGAAGCCTTAGTCAGATGTCCTTGACCCATTATGCCACTCAATTTAACTATTAACAGGTGCGATGCAAATGGCCATTCATATGGCGTGGATTCAACCTACCATGGCGATTTCTGCCATGAAAGATATCAGAAGCGATGACACTGTGATGTGCTAACATCTATATAGCCTGCTAGTGGTTCAAGACAAAATTTAGCATTAACAGGAATCTTTATTACGGACAGTATAGACCACTTGGCATGTGACGTCATTGCCGGGCAGTATCTTGGCAAGATTATGTATGGCAATTTCCATTCTTCTTTTGCTCTACAGTGTGCGTGCACGCATCGTAGTTTGCTAAGGGGTAGAGGCATGTGCATTTAAATCGCCGCCACATTTCATATAGTACAAGAAAGTCCATTGAACAGTGTGGCGGCTCGGTCAAGCTTATGTCGACAGAGCGCAGGTCCCTCGCCTTTGTTGATAAACAGTGATGTCAAGTGGTCTATATAAATTGGCTATTTGAATAGGGCTTCAACCCCGTCAATATAAATGTACACTGCTGTTTTCTTTTGTTGAGAGAACTGTTTAAAATATTCATTCTAAACATTGTGTTTTCTTTGTTTTTGGCAATTTTTCATTCCAAAAATACCGAAGCGACAATTTTTAATGCCTTATCCATCTATTTTAAGCAATTAATTTTAATTTTTTTACATTTGCGCTGGGATCACCGAATGGAACTTTTAATCATACTGTACTGTTATATACGGACTTGTAGTCCTGCATCGGTATACATATGTTATAGATACAAGAAATCCAAGGTAAAGGCATCATGAAATATACCTGGATTTAGTACATGTATTTCAGAGATGTTGTAGACCTTTACCACACAGTGAACATAATAAGAGAGTGCTGCTGAGAACGTTTTGACAGTATTTTGTGGGACATCATCATCAGAGCACATCAGACATATCGAATTGCATTCTGAATAATGAAGAATGTCTTTCTGATATCAAATAATTTTTCATTTTTGAAATTCATGATTTCATACAAATTTTATGACAAGTTATTAAAATTTGATATTTTTCACATTTTGACATATAACAGTCCTCAAGTAAATGTTATAAATCTAATGATATATTCTTAAAGTGTATGTAGCTGGGAGGAAAAGCCGCGACAATCAATTAAAATTGTGACCTTTCATATTGAAGATATGGATTTTAATCATATGCCATTAATGTGTATTACATTGCGAATTTCAAAAAAATCTAAATTATTTGATATCATCAGGACATTCTTCGTATTCAGAATGCAATTCGATATGTCTGATGTGCTCTAATGTCCCACAATAAATACTGTCCAACATCGCATACATGTAGGTGGTCACTTTTCAAATTGTTTTTACAATCTGTATAATATTATTATTCTTTCTGAAAAACAAAATAAAATTCAACTTCACCTCCTTTCATTTCCTTTTAAAAATTCAATAGTCAACAGTGCTTAATCATGCAATGTACGGACACGATAGTTGCTTGCATGTGGATTGTCTAAGAATTTAAGCATACACTGAGGTTACAAAATAAGTTTGATTGGGCCTCATGCATCACTTTATTCATGAGGTTATGAATGTATTTAGATTTACCCAATGTTCATGTAATGTGAGAAAACAAAGAATTTCCCATTTTCCTTTTATGAAAGTGCATGAATTGACCACTAACATCAATGGCAATTATTTCCATGTTCATTTCCTTGGTGAAATGACGATTTAACTAAATAATAATTCAATAAATGCAGCATCCAACAGGTGAAGGTAATTATAGAGAGCAAGGCCGGCTCCTAAAAGCATTTTCTCATTTTTTTGGTCTATTTCCGATTTTGTACATCTTTTTGTACCAAATCAGTGTGAATTTTCAAAGTTCATTTGGATGCTATTAATGGTCAATAAATGGAGTATATGGAGTCTAATCAAAGGAATTTAGAAATAAACCTCTACACGAACTTTGACCTCAAGTTAACTCTGCCTTTAACATGTTTCCCTCCTTTGGCTTTATATGCACCAAATTTGAGCCCAATCACACCTAGATTTGGACATTGACACCTAAATGACCTTTCAGCCAAAGATGAGGAGATGCTCCTCCGGCACGAACCATAGGTACATTTTGCCACATAAATAGTCACAGTTTACACTCTCAAAGAGCAGCTACTGACATTGTCCTCATTCCAGAACATATAATGTATGGCCAATCCTTATTTCTGCACTAAGGATGATTTTTGTGAATGATCTTTGTACTCTGTATACAAAACACTAAATTCAGGAACACTGGTATAAATGAGTCTTTCTTATCTTTTATTATTCATAGTTCTATATACACATAATATATAAAATGTTTCATAAAATACAGTAATACATTTATAAAAGGATCAGCACATTCATTTCATGCTGTTTTAACCATAATTGGTGTATTCTGAATAGATAAACTAAACATATCATTCGTTTTAATTGTGAATACTCTACTTAGTATTTATTTATTTATTTATTAGAACTTCATCACTGGTACATATAAAATTATTGCACATCAAAATTTAGAAAATATAAATATAAAAGCTTTTTAAAAGACCAGTGAATAGGCTGGAATAAACAGGTGTAAATTCACCTCTAGAACTATCCCACCTAAGAAAAGACCTAAATAATTTGGAAAAAGAATGGAATGCCAGGGCAAGACATTAAATGGGCCTACAGTTAGGGCATAAAGCAAGTACAAAACCAAGTAAAAGGTATCAGAAGGAACAGATTTGGAATAAAATTGAGACTTCAAAAATCCACAGCCTGATATTTGAAAGAAGAAATGGAATTGGATAATCTGGTTTCCGGAGGCAGCTGGATCCACAAGGGAACAATGCGGTTGGAGTATGTTTGTTTGTGGGGTTTAGTTTTACACCTCTGAAAAGATAAGAGGATCTGCCGAGAGCCTAGTGGTGGGATGGGTCTGTTGGTTTTTACTTTTAAAAACAAACTTCACAGAACAGATGATACTATTTTCAACAGCTATATCCACACAGCATTTTAGCATCTGCCATGTTCATGGGACTAATTTGAATACATGTACCCATCTTTCAAATGCATTATGTATAAGCACATGTATACATGTTAATAAGAGGTTAATGACTGTGCATTAGTTGTTTTGAGGGTATTGTGAAATATCTAAACATTGTGCTTTGGAACCGAGGAATATAATGGAGGAGCCCAGCCGAGGATATTCCGAGTCCAAAGCACAATGTTTAGGTATTCTACTACCCAAAAATAACCTGATGCAAAAAATCATTTTAATTTGAAAACAGAACACATCCAATTTTAACTTTATCTGTCGCTTTTCCCTGTAAAAAAATCGAATAGCCCATTAAGGAAATACACTCTAGCGACCAATCACACTAGCACGCAATGATGCGATTTCCAAATACGGCTGCATAAATTGTTCGAAAGCCCTAACACGTCACGTAACATTGTCATTGTAGAGCGTACTTTTAGCTACGTCCACGAGACAGCGGTCATTATACTTTTCATTGACCTAGTGCATTTAAGGCTCTGCGTATTTAAAAGTTATTATCTGTGATTGGATCGATATCACACTTGTTGTGTATATGAGGTTATGAATGATAATCAATCCCTCAATAATTTATAAAACTTTCACCACTTAAAACGGTACAGTTAATACATGTACATATATTTCACACAACATCAAAAGTTCTCAACAAATTATTATAGGTGTAATTTACAAAAGATTAAAGCAATAATGTGTGATTTGCATAAAAAATAGATTCCTATTTAAATGTTAGTTTTCACTGATAGCTACTGATAAAAAAAAAAAACAATTGGTATTTCATTCCAGTGCCTACAATGCGTGTATCTAGCATGCCAATTACAATTACCATGATTATTGGGAGCTCCACACACCTGATGGAATTCAAACAAGACGAAAGACTAATAGCAATATACACAAAGTTTACGTGTCAAGTTGATGTACAGCGCCTTACCACAATGCGTGTATTATTTATCATGATTATTGGCGAGCTACGCAGCTGATGGGATGTTCAGACAAGACATACAATGAATAGCGATATATGCATACAGTTTATACGAGTACGCACTTAGGCAAAAAAGTTGTTTGCTTGTCCTCGTCCGATCGACTGTCTCGGCAATCCCGACCGTAGAACTTTTTGTTTTGAAAAAGGTTTTTTTAAACCAATTTTCTCAAAATGTCATGAACTTTTTGAAAAGATTGAAAAGAAATGTTGTAAAAACATTTCCTGCATGTTTCTCCTGTCCAGTCGTTCCTGGCTGATAAGGGTTTCAATATTTCGCATTATGATTCTCAGCGTCTACAAGTATAAAAACACTTTTGAACTTAAAATGCCGTATTTTAAGTCTGCCAGCCACGTACGTGTCGAATACAGTAGGGCTTACCTTGAATTTTTACCTTGAATCTTTGGTTGAAATTCTGTTGGCAGTGAGTGTTTTAAATAGTAATTCATTACATTATACTTTTGGTACATGAAAAAAAAGATATAAAAAGAAAAAAAAATGTTTTCCTGACCGAGCCACCTAATTCAACATCTGAAAGTGATCTATATATGGACAAGCAAACAATTTTTTTTTTTTTTGCCTATTTCAATAATTCAATATATACACATGGCGATGTATTTATTCAGCACTCGATCGGTGAGCTCAGAATAAACCTGGGGATACCCGGTTATAACAACAAGGAAAAAATATACGGTAAGCAAAGCACATCAGGCGTAATCTTTATGTACACCAATGGCACATTACAATGGTGCAAAAGTAGAAATTTGAAAAAAAATTGAGGGTGTTGCTGTGGAGCAAAGCACACAAGTAATGACTAGAAATGTAACAGTATCGCTAACAAAGATATCAGATTATGTTACAATATTGATCAGAAATTTCCCCCAACACTTAAAAAACCTCCATAATAAGTGAAACTCATCCTCAACTTCACCCATATCACACACCTGACAAATCCTATCTTCAGGATAAATAACAACATTTTGCAATCATCGACGTATGAGCACTGGTTTACAAAGAGAAGCTCTACCAATAATTGTCATTAAAAATTATTAGCTAGATGGTAAGTCTTCTTTAAAATAATCTTAATTCAGATTGAAAGTTGTTAATTCCATCAACCCAAAGTTTACTTGAAGTAATAATGGTTGGTTTCCCCACATATTGAGTATGTTAATAATAGTGAAAATGTGTACATCCATATCAAAAATGATGCATATGTCGGCTGCTGCATGTCTCATTTCACATAATAACTAGGAATAAATACCACTCACTCCAAAGTGGAGGTCACTTCAAATCATCCTATAACATGGAGAACATTCTTTAACACTGTTCTTAATTGGGGATGATTTGAAGTGACCTCCACTTGAGATGATTCTGGTATTTATTCATAGCTATCATGTGAAAGTAGATGCATGTAGCAGCTGACAAGTGCATCATTTTGATATGGAGGTATACAAATACTTTATACCAGAAGACCATGAAAAAGTATGATTCTATTATCAATAAGTGCTGAGACTGAAAAAGATTTATTACCTTTCATACATTTCATACAGCCATAATGCACTATCTTTTAAAATGAGTTTCAATTTTTTTCAAACCTGAATTTTTGCCATATTTGTAATGTTTACACATGTCCAACTTAAATCCAATTTGATTCAGCCAAATTCATTGTGTGTTTCAGATCAACAGAGTAATTTTGACATGTCATATTCAGACATTAAGTCCACCATAGAATTCCACCTAAAATGGCCAAAATAGCATGTGGAGTTTTCTTTCACATTACCTTGTTATTTTGGCTTAAAATGGACAGTTATTTCTAATATTTCAGCTTTTGAGTAGAGAATATCAAAATTAAAATGAGATAGAAATTGTACATTTTGTACAGGGCACTATGAGTTTGGAATTTAATATTAAATATTAGTGGAACCAATGTTTTTTGGCATACTTAAACCTGAAATGATAAGAATTTGATTGTTTCCATTTTTTCATGGGTCATAGTCATAGTGGGGGCAAACGTCCAAAATAGTCCCATTATGTTGTAATGTATCTCAAATTATTCCTCTCATCACCGGGAATATAAAAAGTAAATTGTCATAATTTTCTACGATGCTTAGTTCAGGAGTTAAGGTCAAATGGTTCAAATGTCCAAAATTACATACACTAGGTTAAAATTTAAAAAATTGGTCAGATCTCAAATTTCACTGTAAGTGCATTTTTGTATTTTCATCATCAGGGTTGTAGCTACAGTGGGTGGTAGAGCCCACCACTCAGTTTTGGAGCCCATCACAAAGCAGCAATTTTGCCATTGGAACCTACCACTCATAGTCCAAAATTGCAAACTTTTGTTGAATTAGTCAAGATTTTGATCAATTTTGACAACAGATTACCATGTATGCAAGATTTTCATAAAATGCCACCCAGCACTCAAAATGTCCTAGCTACAACCCTGGTCATCATGTCCCCTTTCAGAGTTCATGCAGCCAAAGTCCAATAGAAATATATACAAGCATAACATTTGACCCATAATTTCATCCGATTCTGAGGTTATAAATTTCTCAAATAAATTATTTTCCTATTTGCCGAGAAGAGTAATTTAAGGCAAATTTCGATTGAATCGGTGCATTTTTGAAAATTTGACTTCTGTGCATGAGATATTTTGACATTTGACCTTATTCTAAAATCCTTAACTAAGCACCCTAGTGCATTATGACAAATGACAATTGACTTTTTTTTTTTTTTTTAATGAGAGGAACAATTTGAGGTATATTGCAGCATGATAGGACATATACTTTTCACCCCATTATGTCCCTCGACCCCCCGTGGGAAGTATAAAAAAATAAAAAAAAAATGGAATCAATTCGAATTTTATCCTTTTTTAAAGGTGTAAGGATGTTAAAAAAACATTGGTTTCACTATTATGTAGGAAAACTAGATGCCAACTCGAAAAATTCCAATAGCACCCTGTACTAACTGTGGCTTTTAAGTTTGATTGTTTAAATTAAACATTATGCACCAGAGCTGCAAATGCTAGGCTTTTTAGGTCACTTCCTGATCCACATGTACAATACAATACATATAAAAGAGAAGCATGTGGTATCATGTGAACTACAAGAAAATACCTACTTCAGATTGTTTCCATAAAAAGTTAATTTGTCATGACAGTAATCCATGCATGAATATTTGGTAAATCTGTTGTTTGTGTATTGGTACACATGCTGTCTACTTTTACATTAAACGCTTGATGCATAGTTCATATTTCTGTTTACAAGTACTGTCTATAGATCATCTTTGTCTGATGTGAGACATGAAAAATCTTCAGCACTTCTGAGGACTAATATCTTGAACTCCACCAAAATGCACATTCTTAACATTTAACAGTTACTGTCCTCATATCAGTCACACAATGGACCACACCTTTATAGCTGCAATTTCAGCATAAATATATGATAATCAGAACTCCTGCATTGGCTTAAATAATGGCACCATTACTAGATTTAAATGAACATTCAGAGATCCATAGACCACTTAACCACATTATTTCCACACCTTTTCTGGTTATTAACATAAATGAAGTTGCAAGTTGTGAATTTTGAGACCTGACTGCTGCATTGGTGTTCTTTGTTTGAAGACGCATATATAGCCAGTGGTATATCTTTTTTTTTAACCCAACTGCTTTTTGCCCAAGTGGATGGAAGGAAGGGAAGAAGTAGGATGAAGAAAAAAATTGTTTTCCCCAACCCAGTTTTGAAACCACCAAACTCACCAACCCCTCGGATGCCAACCACCCGACTAGGGGTAGCAAGCCACGCATGTGACCGCTTGCCCAGCCGACAGTTTTGTGCATTAGTTTAGCAGGATTAAGCAATCGGATAAGGTGGGATGCATGGTCTTGCAGTGGCTTTGTGGGCTGAGGTTGTGGTTTGTGTATGGTCTGTATGGTCTAGTAGCATAAGATTTAGGAAAGGGCTACATGTAACCACCAATGGTTCTTAATCTTAAAGTTCAAGTGGCTTTTTGCCTAAGTGGAGGGAAGGGAGGAAGAAAGAAGACAAAGAGAGAAGTTGTGTTTCCCATCCCTGTTTTATACCACAGCCCCTTGGGTGCCAACCACCACATATGGGGAGCATGTGTGGCCGAGAAAAAGGTACCTACTCATAATCTATTGGTTGCGACCGAGGCCCCTTTGTGTCAACGTGCTGTGACCTTGGGCAAGGCACTTTATCATCACTGTCTAAGGGGGGGATGGGATGGAGTTGGATGTTTGTAAAGTTGTTTGTTTCAATGTTGCAATATTGGCGCTGATTAAGCTGCTGCCTACAAATTGCATTGTGTTTTTTTGGTGTGGTTAATGTACAATTCTAGCATTTTGACCTGCGGGTCACCATTCAAGTTTGAAATAAAGCTTTTTTTTCACCACATAGCAAGCCATGGGATAGCAAGCCACGTGTGTGATCATCACATCCTAATTGTTAGCAGATAATAAACAAGTTTAAATGAAAAATACAGATAAAATTGTTAAATACAGAAAATAGTATAAGTTATAACACTTGTGCTGCGGTTCTATAATGGAAATTGCATTTGCCAGCAGTAATATTCAAAGTTGGAACAAATAGGGTATTTAAATAAAATGACTCCTAGTAGTGCTAGGGCATGATTTGAATGAGTTAAAGTGAAACTAAAGGAATGTTTACATGTGTAATTTCTTCAAGGCATTTGAAAGTTATAGTAAGAAGTTGATTAGCCCATCTTGAATGATATCATATGACCTTCAATGTACATCTTTGCCAGATTACATCAACTGATTCGCATAATGCCCATGGTGAGTAAATTCAAAGTAGAACTACAATAAACACTTGTATGATGATGAAGATGATTCCTAAATGTTGCGAACTCAATAGTTTACTCAATAATCACTGCAGACGTAATAAGTGATGAGCCTACACTATACTAATTTATCTGCAAACTGGGTCTTAAAATGAAAGATGCAGGAGATATCGAGAAAAATGCAAGATGCAGGAGATATTGAGCCATCGGAATGCTCAGAGATAAATGCTGACCTTCTACACTTAAACTATTACATCACAATACAAAATTTGTAAGGGATACTTTTTGTGTCCCATGTGTATTGTGGTTGGTGTACTAGTTTCTTTCTGATCTGATGCCACAAGCCACTAAGCTAGCTGGTGCAGAGGAAATGCAGGCCATGTTCATATGCCATCAAATGTGGTCTTGCCAAGAACTCTCCAATGCTATACAGTTGAATTGACTCCTGGTTGCTATTAGACCATCTTCAGCATGTTGCTGCAACCTAAAAAGCTACACCTTTGGATAGAGAAAAGTTGGATCTCCAGCCACATCTACAGGATTGTCCCCTGAAAACAACAAAGATACATGCAGCATGTTAAAAATGAAAATAAAAACTTCAATTCACAATGTACACACCACACACCCCCAGAAAGCATTACACTTACATCGCATACTATATGCCCACCCCTGCCTGTAAACGCCTCCAATCTACGACACACATGCCTGCAGTGAATCGACATATACCATGGACATACTCATACACACTATGAGATGGCACTATAAGGGGTTACAACCCCTATACCGCCAAGCAATGACATGCTCTAAATAGCATTTTTACATCATTTCCGTCAATCTGTGCCTATCGCCAGACCATGGACAGTCCATGTTTAGGTGCCTGCACACGGTTGGAGGTGCGTTCTGACGACAAATACTGTCTCGTTTGGTAGCAAACACATACTCATCTATATACCCCCCCCCACACACAAACACAGGTCTATAGTTTGCTCAGCTCCTAATCGGCAGGAATTTACCACTATGCTGACAAGCAGACCCAAAGTAAGATGACATTGTTGGCCTGTCTAGTCTATATTGTGTGTTGAATAAAGTAGAATAAACTTAAATGAATAATTTATGATACTTCTGACAAGATTTCACAGGACTATTCTTGAAATAAAATAGATCCACTATGTTATTAGGCCCACCAATTCACGAGCTGATCAAACTATATGTGAAAGCATCCCCAAACTGGGCCCTGTTTAATTAGGACTATGCAAACAGGGACATTACTTCCTGACTTTCCCTGGTTAACTGGGGTCATTAAACAAATACACAATTTTTACGACATTTACCCGTAACATATCAATCCAAAACATATTTTTTGATCACTGATAGGAGACACACTTCAGAATTTGTATTTTTGTTATTTGCAAAGCTGGGATGGTCCCGGTTCCACATGAGGTTCGGAGGTGATTACAAATGCCCCAAACAGACAACCCCCCCCCCCACACACACCCCCACCCCTACACCCATGCATTTTTGTAGAGTGCAGAAATGGTGATTTTTCTGAGGGTGTAATTTCAATTATCTTTATCTTTTTACTCTGAGGATTGAACAATTCAAATTTCAAAATTTTGCATGAAATAATATTAACAATTTTGATGAGTATCCACCAACAGATTTGCTTTGGGATTATTTCACATGTACACATTCAAAAAACAAATTTCTGTCACTTTGTTTTGAAGTGCATGTGCGTACAGAGATTCCAATGCAAGCCAGTAGATTAGCGAATTGGTGTGTTAATATGTACCGCTGAAAAGGTTGTTCTTTTAAACAACAATGCTGGAGCCTGGGGCTTGAATTGAGGGAAGCAAACCCATAAATACCCCTCTAGGACACTTTTGTGGTTCTTAACAATTATAATAGAAAATGAAAATAAAATGTTGATTTTAAGATGTGGAGCCTTTTTTGATTTACATGTAACTCCTGGTGACCACTAGCATGACTAGCTAGAAGTCATACATGGGTCACTAATTAAAAATGCTCCGATCTTGTTGAAAGACATACCAAATTACTCATCTGATTAAAAGGATTAAAACAATGTATTGTGCTATCTACCGTGCCATCTATTATGGAGTTATTGTACAAAAAACCGCATTTTGGGGTAAAATGTCACATTTTTGGTCGTACATGGGTACAAATTTAATTAGATGTCAAATTGCTCTTCATGACATAAAAATAAAAAAAAAATGGTATAGAATTTGCCTTCTAAATTATTGAATGAGCAATGGAAGTCAAAGTTCAACAGTAGCCTATGAACCCCTATACAGCCTTTGCCCTTGTTTGCCATCTACATTGTATCCCATTTTTGACCCCAAAATGGCTACTTTAGTCAAATTTTGCCCCTTGAAAGTTGCCTTCCCTTGCCCTGGCAAAGTCCTGGCTACACCACTGCATAGAAAGTTAAGCAGCCAGAAAGAAAGGCAGAAAGAAGGTAGAGAGTGAGGGAGAGGAGGAGGAGAGGAGATGGAGAGTGAGAGGGCTGGAAGGAGAAAGAAGAGGAAGAAATGAAGAAAAAAATTGAGAGAAAGAAAATGAAAACAAACAAATGCCCTTTATATTCCAACACATGGGAGGAGGAAACCGGGATGGCCACGCACACTGTACTTAGAGTATGTCCAGCACCTCCTGTGAGATACTGATCGATGCTGCAGCCAAACAAAATGGTTTTGCTTGCCCAAGATCACAATAGTTGGAGAAAACCTGTAGTCACCTGCTCCGTAGCCGACTGATGATGATGCGTTATTAAAGTGCCCAGTCAGGTATATTTCACACCTCGTCAGTCACATCATATATTGTTCTATTTGAGATTTTTGACTTTTTTGAGAAAACTGGTGTGTAGCAATGTTTTGGACCTCAATTCTTTCTAACTAATGAGATTATAAAACTTTGATTTTCGTCTATTTGCTGTTTTTTAAGCTTTTGTGTTTCACATACAGCGCTATTTAACGACGTAAGCTACTTTTATCCATTCATTAGTATGTATATATACATACAGATTTATATGGTGAATGATGTGTCACATACAGATCTATTCACAGCTTAATTGCTCTTAAGCAATACACGAATCCCATGGTAATACATAAAAAGAAAAGCATAGTGAGACTGCAGCATAATATAGTCACAGAGTAAACAAAGTTGTTTCACATACATAGCTGTGAGTTTAACATCATACAAGGTCTCAAACAATGTTACCTGAAAGATGGACATGTTAATTTCACCAAAATGAAACTTTCAAGTCTCTTCTTTATAAAGAATACCCTAGCTGTCATGGAAATTCTATCAAGAAATATAATTATAATTAAGTATGAAGCCAAATCCAACAACAGAATTTTCAATTGAGATTTTCTCAAAAAAGCATGTTGCGTCGAATAGAACTGTATGTAATGCGACCGGCGACCAGCTGCCTAACACAAGTTACCCAAATTTCGGGAAACTGGATGCTGATTGTACATCTCATAGATATTGATTAGCAACAGGCTAGGGGCCTCATTTGGCAGACCTGTTACTTGCCCACTAAAGCCCTTTGAGAATGAAAATCATGATAGGGCCTACTAGGCCACACTTTTTGTCTGAATTTTAGCCTATCATGCCATGCATAAAATAGAAATGGTGAACCAAATATGGGTGTTCTCTGCAATTTTGAGATCAGAATTTGAGTATTATTGTTGAATGTAGGCTATTGAACTATGCCACTGGATATATGACCTTTGGCTTAAATACTGACTGTTGCTTATAAAAACAATTTCTGTTTTAGAGTAAAGTGAGTCCTGACAGAGTAAATTGAACCAGGACTCGTGCACTTTTCTCCCAAATTGAGTCCTGGTAAAAGAGCTCTTATTTTCACTCTTGTACTGATCAGTACTGTGAACAAAAAGTGTCTGTACAAGGCACTAGACATAAATTACCAACTAATGTACTCAATTAATAGATTGTTGTTATAAAAAGCGAGTTCTGTTTTAGAGTAAATTGGGTCCTGATCCTGGGTAATTTGAACCAGGACTCACTTTTCTCCCAAATTGAGTCCTGGTAAAAGAGCTCTTATTTTCACTCTTGTACTGATCAATACTGTGAACAAAAAGTGTCTGTGCAAAGGGAACAGCATCATCTTAAAGACACTAAACATAAATGACCAAATAATGTAATCAGTTAAAGCCTTAATGTATGATTTCCGTCAAATTTTGATTTTATTATTCTTTATTCAAAATGTGGAAATAATATTATTAATAACTGTACGGGAAGGGTTGCTGTCCATTTTAGGTTGAAATAACAAAGTAAAGTGAAAGAAATCCCACTGGTTATTTTGGCCATTTAACATTTCTATGGGAGGACATATTATCATAATTTTAAATTATGATAATATGTCGAATTTTGCTCTATTGACCTACAAAGACAACAACTTTGGCCGATTCCAATTAGGTGCAAGTTGGGACATGGGTAAACATTACAAATATGCAAAAAAATCAGGTTTGAAAAAAATTAACCAATTTCATATTATAAGATCGTACATTATGGCTTTAATAGATGGATAATTTCGTTCAGCATTATTTTGACACCTCATTCGTAATTTTATGTGACATTTTTCCCCTCAAGTTATACCAATTTGAATGGAAAAAAGAGAGCATTTCAGAAGTGACAAATTTTGGCTATTTCTTTCTTTAAGGCAATTCCCACAGGCTTTTCACCTCTTACTCGCTGTGCTCATAGTTAGCATGTTTCTAGAGAAAAGCCTATACGGTTGCCACTTTTAAAATGCTATTTTTTCATTCAAATTGGTGTAAGTTGAAAAAATAAAGTCGTATCATGCCAAATGAGGTATCAAAATACACAGAACAAAATCTTCCATCTATATTGAATACTTTATTTGGTAATTTAGGTTACTTAGTGTCTTTAAGGTATTGCTTTTGTTTTGAGTGTACAGATACTTCTGTGCGCAGTAACAATCTCCCCCAACTTTTTTCACACCCAGTTAGAAAAACACTCGGCTGTATTCCATGTCTATTACTGTTCACATTTTGCTCAAGTATTACATGATCAAGTTAATATTTTGATAATGATGATGATGAATATGATATGATGATGATGTTAATGATGAAGAGATAATGACAATGATGCTGATGAAATTGTTGATGATCAGGTGCTGTGCGCCACAAATTTAATAAAATCACAAATTTTCCCTTGTCGGCCGTGTATTGAACAGGATGATATAAAAAAAATAAAAAGCTTACAATATCACAGACCAAACAAGTATGTTAATAAATGTGAATACAAAACCACAAAATGGACAAAATAACATGCCAGACGAGTTATTCCTGTAATTAACGCACACCACTTGATGATGATGGTATTATGATAATGATATGACGGCAAAGAAGATATGATGATGATGATGATGATGATGATGCTGATGACAATGTTGATGATGAAGATCATGACAGCAGATATATGATGATGTTATTATAGCTGCTGTTGATGAAATTTATGATGATGATAATATGATGGAAGAAGATGATGATGCTGATAATGATCAATCCAAAACAATGAGCACTACAATCAAGCAGGAGTTTACCTTCTGGATCCAAATTTGACAAAACTGCTGGGTTAGACAACAATCTGCATCTGAAAAATATAACCATGTGAATGGATAATAATTTTGTCAACAAATTTCAAAACACACCGTTTCTTAAAATGTGCCATATACACACAACAAGTATTCAGTGCTACCCTGGTGGGCAAAAATTCAGTTAAAATGTGTTTTACTCTGGGGTAGGGAGAGAATAATATCACATACCCCCTGACCCATAATTTGGCAACTTATATAATTAAGTTAAACACAACTATAGTCTTTATTTGAAAGCTTCAGAAAACATTTTGAGGTCTGTGCTACTTTAACCAAGAATAATTAAATGATTTTTGAGGGCTAATTTCTGAAGGGCACATCCCCTCAACTTTGGAGGGGCTCATCCTCCCTCATAAACCCATGCATCATGTAAGTTAGACCCACATTTTGAGGTGTGTTATTCAATATGGGGGTAAAAATGTGTGTTAAATGTCTTCAATGAGACTTCTCTTTGAAAAAAAATCCAACTTGTGGGGTGGGAGACATATCCCCTCAGACTCCCCACTCTGTCCTGCAAGCATTGAAAGAAATGATCGAGCAAGACCTTAAAAATATTAACTGTGTGAGTACTTAATTAGCCTGATAGAGTGTATCATGCTCCTATGGTTGTTGTCTGTTGTCTTTGATACTTTTTTATCAAACTGTGGGAGGAGTTGTGGATTTACCGCAAGTAAACGCAATTAACAGCAAAAAGAATGAGAGTTGTAGCATTCTATAGCGAGCTTTGATCAAAGTGCAAAATGTGATTTCATTGATTTTCCAATGTTCATTACTGAGTGGAAATTACATTTTGTGAACAAAATAGCTCCATCATTGACGTATGTATTTAATTTTACAGCAGAATTTGAAATATTTATCGGTAGAACTATGGTAGAAAACAGCCCATCTCAAAAAAATTGTGCAAGTGGAAAGCGTCACATGATGCATACATACATACATACATACATACATGAGAGCTTTTGTAACACACCATTTCAAAAGATCACAGCGTGAAAAACCAAAACATATGCAAAATATATACAAGAAAAAATTGAAAAACAAATATTTGTGGAAACAGGTGAATTTAAGGCCTGTTTTAAAAGCAGAGACTGTTTGAGCACTTCGCACTTACAGCTCAGACGGTAAATTGTTCCAGATCAAAGGAGCATTGTAGGTAAATGCCTTGTCGGCAGCGGATTTGAAAGTCCAACTGCGTATGATCGGCACATTCAAACGCAGTTAATGCGATCTGAGGCGGATCTACTGCCCTCGCGATGATTCTTAAGTTCCAGACAAGATGTCAGGTATTCTGGTCCAATGCCGGCAAGACATTTAAAAATATACAGCATGGCTTTGAAGTTATTCTATCCTCTACAGACAACCAGTGGAGCTGATATAAAAGTGGCGATACATTGTCCCTTTTCTTTGCAGCCCAGTTTTGAAGAGTCTGAAGGTGAGCCATAACAATTGGCACCCATGAGGAGAACATTGCCATAATAAAGTCTGGATAAGATAAGTGAGCGAATAATGTCATTACTAGTATCAAAGTCCAAGAATTGTCTGATGCGGGAGATGTTCCAAACGATGAATGAGACACTGTGTGTGAGTGACAAAATTTGGTTACGCATGCATGGTCATGCTGTTATCGAAGACAACTCCAAGATTTCGGACTGTTTCCAATGGTTCAAATGGCCTCACTTCCAATTTGGAGTGTGACAGCAGGCATCTTGTTCTTAACATGAGATGAGCGGCGATGAAGAATTCAGTATTCTGTCGATTGAGATGAAATATATTGCACGTCATCCATGATTGAATGTCACCAATGCATGATGTAAGAGAGGCGAGTGCACGATCAATGGACGACTGACATGCGGGTCAAATTTGGTATACAGTTGCACGTCATCTGCATAAAGATGGTAAGAAAGACGGTGTTCGCATATGATTCTTCCAATTGGGATGGTGTAGATTCTGAAAGATACAGGACCAACAATTGACCCCTGAGGCAGACCGTTGTCGAGTGCACACTTTTCTGCATGGCAACCATTTACAGAGACACTGGTGGTTCGTCCACTGAAGTATGATTTCATCCACTGAAGGGCTGTGCCACTGATACCAAGTTCTTGATGCATTCGCTGAAAAAGGATGTTATATATGGTTGACTGAAAGCGGCACTTAATAAGTCTAATAACACAAGAAAGACCCCTTGTCAATGATGAAGAGATGTCATAATATCATCTTTGACCTTTAATAATGCCGGCGTCTCTGTACGATACGCCGATTGCAGTGACTCTGCAATGTTTTTGTGATTTTATCCACAATTGTTGTTCTTACACCAAATATGTCCACAATTGTTGTTCTTACACCAAATCTGTGATTATATAGATTTGTTGACTCTTTGCCTTTCCAAAATGTACACTTCTGTATTTACATGTAGTGCATGAATAATTCAGAAATTATGGCACCCTTACTAATTTACTTCATGTATTTATGAGAATGCACTAAGCGGCATTTAGTACATACCTACTATTGTGATGGTTTCATGGTCACAACTGTTGGGGTTTTTTAAGTGGTAATTAAAGTTACTAGTTTGAATCTCTTTTCATGTTAGTATTATTCAATCCAATGCAGGGGAGTCACTCATGGTTCTGGTCAAATCACAGTGGTGCATTCAAAACACCATTTTCTACCCTATAGAGTTTCTTATAATGCCCCCCCCCCAGGCGTTGAAAGCTTTTTTGGCTCGGCTAATTCAAATCAGGCCAAAATTAGCAAAGCCAGGCTACATGTCCTCGGCGTTGGTCAAGCAAAATGCTACTCAATTTTTATCACTTTGATACCCAATTCTGGAAACATGCCGTACACTTATACAGTGAAGTGTGTAAATGTAACGAAAATCAAGTAGTGCAAGGTAATAATGATGCACATAAAAAAATTTTCGTACGTTCAACACTGATTGTCCTCGCCTTGCGTTTTCTGCTTTGCTAATTCCAGCCTGATTGGAGTTAGCCGAGCCATCAACAATTGGAAGGGGTCAATTATAAGACAACTCTATAAATTTTGTGGTAGTTAGCTGCAAAGATTATTCTCAGTGGTAAATCGGGAACGATATAAATCACATCAATCTTACAGCACGGCACCTCTATGTTGTGACATCATTTGGGGAATTAAGCTCCCAATATATATGCATTTTCAACTCTATGAATAAAATGTGACAAGTTTTTTCATCAAAATAATCAATTAATTCCAACAGTGTTCATTTAATTGGATGTTTTGAGATGCAGTGTTGCAGTATTTGCCATCTTATTGTGACATCAAAATTGATTGTTGACAGGTCAACTGGTTCACGCTGACTGTGTTCGAACCACAATCAAAATGATCACAAGACAAAGTCAATGGGTTGCTAACAGGTGTGCAAACCAGACGTGAATCAGTAACTACTGTAAGGTATGACATAATCACTAAGACTGAATATTGACTATTGCTATCCCTATATTTTTCTTCAAAGTTGTACACTGAAATCAATTTACTACTGATATACAGTCATACAATGAATAGTATACCTACCTTTTACCCAAAGGTTTTTACCTTTCAATCCATCATCCCAGATTGGTGCAGGCAAATGCATTTAGGACAAATGTTAACATGTAAAGAATTACATGTGGGGAGTGAGCAAACATCAGACACAATCTGATGACAAACTGCAACATTGAACTGAAAAAGGAACAAGAAAATAAAACAAACTTAACTGCATCCAGCAGTGCAGAGACATACATTTTAGCACAGGGAAAATCAAAATATCTAATGTCTGAAAAGTATATCTGAAACTTATACTTATATTTTTACTCGATCTAAATTTAAAATATATATCCAAAATATTACACATTGCTATGGTAAGAACTCTTTCTTGGACAACATGTGCAAAGAAAACATACACAGAGTTCTATACACTCGATTTCAGAGAAGAACGGCAGTCCCATGATTGACGCGAGCACCCTGTTAATGAGCGACATAGGCAGAGCTTTGTGTGCACAGGCCAACACTTTGACACGTAATTGGCCAATCAGATTATCGGTCTGTTGTTATGATTGTCAGATGATTTAATCAGCCAATCAGAACCCCACTTCCATGTTAATGCTGTGCACGCTCTGAACATGTCACCAACTGCCATTCTTTTCTACCAAAAACTGTAGATTAGGCCATATAGATTGGTGTTTCTGAAATATTACAGATTGACGCTCAGTAAAAAGTTGGATCCAGTTATTTTTTCATAGAAAATCTTTTAAACCAAGGCCTCTACATGAGGACTGAACATGAAACAGGATCTAATTGTTTTGTTTTTAAGCCTTTCCTAATGTATTTCTAAAGTAACATGCCACATACTTTTCCATTTTTCAAAACATAATTTTTCCATTAAGTTGTTTTGGCTAGATGCAAACAAGCTAATTAATATGGTATAATTTTTTCCTGATAGCAATGACAAATTGTACTGAATGATTGAAAATTGTGCACTCACCCACATGCTGATGTTAATCAAGATTGGTGGAATTTTCCCCAGCCATTTTAATAATCTACATACAAATAACAGAAATACAAACAAATTGCATAAGCACAAGAAGAAAATTCACATCTAGACAACTTTAGTGTTGCAAACATGACTGCAATTATGAGTAAACAGCTAAAGATATTGGCCTTGGGTTATCACAAAAAATAACAGAATGAAGCCTAGCCTAGAGAGGTAACAATGACAATTTGGGTTACAAGCTCTGATGATGAATATTAGGGTTGCGAGCCTTGCATAGGGTTATTGGTGAAAATTATGGTTAGCACTGATGAAAATTAGGCTTATGATTCAGTTAGGGCTAGGGATATGGGTAGGGTCACGGTTAGGTTTATGGGCAGGGTGAGGATTATGAGCAGGGTCAGGGTTATAGACAGTATCAGAGGGCATGGATTACTCATCTCAGTCAAGTTAGCTCAATCGATAAGGCGTGCGACTATGGTGTGAGAGGCTGCGGGTTCGAACCCTGGCGGTGTCTAGTACGCTCACATGGAAAAATTGAGTAAGCTTGAAATTCCCCTGGACAGGAACTTACTGCTAATTTGTCTTGTTGTATATTAAACCTGTACTGAAACTCGGGAGCTGATCCTGCATGGTTGCGAAGGTGAATTGTGGAATGTCTAGGGTATGTGCTCTTGAAGCAGTGAAGTCCCTGATTTGCTGTTTAATGGTTTATGGAATGATGGGGAACCGTAGTGGTCAGCAACAACCTGTGAAGTGTGCTGATGCTTGTGGATCAAGGTCTAGGCATTGTGCCTGTGCGTAGGGCACTGCAAATCACTGCGCTTTTTTTACTACATGGCAACAATATACAGGGTGTAACAATAAAATTTGTACAATTGCATTTTGACTTCTCAGAAAAAATCTAAAAAGAGTTATGGCACAAATGTTATAGGGTCAGTCCATGTCAATTCAACAGATGGCTCCCTTTTCTACCCTCTCAGAATTTCTTTAAATTTCACTCAAATGTTATACCTATAGCCATTAGAAAAACCTGCAAGTTTTAGTTTCCTAGCCCTTATAGTTTTCGTGTGGTGGGCGATCAAAAATTTGGGGTTTTCACATGTAATGGTAAACTGTTCCAAAGTTCAGAGGCAGCAATAGAAAATGAGCGATGACCATACTGAGTAGAAGATGAGGAGCTAGTTAGACGAAATTGTCTTGACGATCGAAGACTACATGGAGGCGTGTAATGCTGTATGAGTTCTTGAAGATAGACAGGTGCAAGACCATTAATACATTTATAAGTGAGGAGGAGAAAGTTGTTGAGCTGCATATATATGTTTATCGTGCATTAAAAATCAAATAACTGGCACGAAATAATTATAAGTGGTGTTTCTTCTTATATTTAACATGAACTTAATAAGTAATTATGATATTTCTTTAAAATCTGTAAATGAAGTCTGTAAATGAAATTTCTTTCAATTAATCTTATAAAAATTACAATTTCTCATAACCCTGAGAACATTTTTTTTTTTTTTTTTTACAAAACAATAAAACTTAGTTCAGCTGAGATTCGAGCTGTTCTAGGTAACCACTATTGCCAACATTTATGCATTTATTCTACATACTTCTCATAGTTATATGTAATTGTATGCCTTGATGGAAGGAGTGAGTTGAGCTATATGAACAATCGTATGGTTTCTGGTTGACTCCATGTGCTACCGAATGTCATTACCATAAAAATATGATCTTCCAACATGAATTGGGAATTAGTAAATTAGGTTGTATAAATGTCAGTGCTTAGATGCGACTTTCAAAATATCAACGAGATATTCTATTATGTAATCATTTCTACCACTTTGAATACCCCATTGTTTAAAACAAATCACAATTGAGCGCCGTCCAACTGGTCCATGGTTCAAATATATTCAGTCACTTTTGTAACACTTAGACAAAAGTGGCCCAAGCGATTTTAGACTAGGTTACATAATTGGCCATATCTTCACTTCTTGTATTCTATCGGTTTTATTAGAACAAAGCTTATCTGATGGCTAAAGAAATTATCTTGATAGACATATAAATATTAAACCAAAAACTAAGCGGCATACTTGTATGTGTCATTCTATTTTCAAAATTGTACCAATTTTATTGTTACACCCTGCATAAGCTTAATTACCAAAAATGGTGCAATTTTAAGTTTATCAACTAATTTTCATTCGGTGACAACTTGAAAATTATAGCAAATCACACAGCAGTCACTTTTTTACATGCATGCTCAGACCATCGGTGGATATCAGTGATTTTCTCCAATTTTCGAAAAGGAAATTGTGAAGCCTTGCATGGCATAATGCGTCTATGCTTGTTGCAATGTCACTACATCAGTTATGTCATTTGGCCACCAAATGACCCAACTTCATTCCCAATTTACACTCTGTAGTAGACCAGTTTAATTTATCATTCCCTTAATCTCTCTGACCTGACCATGGAAAACTCAGCTGATTAAACAGCTCAGCTATCCATTTTTCTCTGGGCAGGGCAGTCACTGAGATGTGATGTGTTTCATCATAGATTTTAAATGGTTTCATGCATGGAAACGTATGAATTGTTTATCAATAAAGTCTCCAATAGTCACAATTAAATCACCATGTTTATACGCTAAACAGGCAAGAAAACACCACAAAATTGATATGCTAGACATAAAAGTAAACTTGAAGCATTTGAGGCAGTTTGAAAATTGCAATAAAAATGCACCAATAAATGCTTCCCTGATGACTAACTGATGTATTAAAGTAAATAGACCTGAAGAATAAACCCTGAAAATCCACACAAAAATCAGGAAAGAAGACATGAATTTGGCTTTAAAAGTCTTAAAATTGGCTGACAATATATGGAAATTTGGCAAATCAGGAATCCCTGATTAATCCTGAAAACATACGTCTTTGAAAGGATCCTTCTTTCTTGACCTGAGAGCTTCTTAGCCCTTTGAAACTTACACTTCCTGCAACTTGAAGATCAGCTGGTGGCAGCCAGTGCAGAGAAAGCAAGAGTCAGTGGGATTTCACAGAAAATTGCTGACTAGATCACCCTATGACCATACAGGTAAATGCCAGATCAAAAATAGCTTGTTGTTTCTGAAATACAAAACATTTTGAAAGCTTAGTAAAATCTTCATAACAAGTAAGATCCTCCTCATGTCTTCTTATATCCAAGCCTAATACTGATTATAAAACATGAATCAGGGCCTAATTACAGGGTGTCCCTGATGAATGGTCTATACCGGGAAAGTGAATTTTCTTAGGTATGAACAGCTTTGCTATTGGTGGTATTGTTTTTTATTTTAAGTACTACATTTAATATATGCCACATTTCGGTTAAATGAACTAGAGCAATGAAAAGTCATGCCTTTTTATCAGGGACTATTACCGTATTCGTTCCAATAAGCACCCATGCCCTAATAAGCGCCCACCCAGGAAATTTCCAATTTGCTAAAGAATACCATGTATGTTGAAGTGACAAAAAGATGTCGATACAGTGAAATAGCTGGAGGACTACAAGTCCTGTGTAAACTTGCAATACATTTTCTACATCTGAAATGCTAGCTACTAGAACGTCTCAGGACCTTTTTAAAACATACTTAAGTTTGTCTCCATTCAACACCCCTTACGAAAAAAATTAGGTAAACTAGGTAAACCACCTAAAATGACTTTGTTAAGCGCCCTGGGTGCTTATTGGAATGAATATGTTATACCGGATATATCAGGTATAATAGTCTCATCAGCTTTCATTTCTTAATATGTGCATAATTACAAAATCTGGCCCATAATTCCAGTGATCGTCGTCTTATCACCTTTTGTTACATTTAGATGCAACTTCTTCATTCTAAGTGTATAGGAGGGTGCACCTGATTAGGACAACTGGTATACATTTTTGCATGCTTCTGGGACCCCCATCCAGAAGACACCCTGCTTAACTGCTAATGGATTCATTTTGAAAACACTTTCATCAGAGTTATCTCATCTTTCTTGTTTGGTTCTTTATTCATCATCAATGCCCCTGTACCAGAATGTATATCATATAACTGCATGGTGACATCAGCAAGCCTTTAATTGATTTCACACCACCAAATAAACACCCATAGAGATATACATGTACTAAATTTGCTTAAATCAGAAAACATCATTTATTCTTTGCAGGAGCGACAGCTATGATGGTTGAAATTAGCCCTAGCCTGATCCCTCTGGGTGGGTAAAATTATGTTGACCAAACCATCATTATTTTTTTACGACTGGACCTCAAGTCTATGATGTCTAGGAATTACCTAATTTACAGGCAAAATCGTGCCAGTGTTTCTGTATAGAAATGCTGCTTAAGGGGTACTACACCCCTGGCCAATTTTGTGCCTATTTTTGCACTTTTCTCAAATATTATAACACATTGGTGACAAGTAAGATATGTACATTAGAGGGCAAGGACTACAACTACTACAGCAACTCATAGCAAGTAGTTATTGATCAAATAATTATTGGTTTCCCTCATTTTTGACTGTAACTCCACAACTGTTGTCTGTGCTGAAATAAAATTTCCAGTGCAGGGGTGTAGTTAGTACCCCCTTAAAATCATTAAAACATACTTGATCTCTTCCATCTGTGGTATACTTGCAGGAATTAATATTACTAACAGGGCTGTCAACTCTCACGCATTGGCCGTGAGTCTCACACATTAGGTCACTTTCTCACGGTCTCATGTCAAGGTAGTAAATCTCACGCAAAAAGCTGGAAAATGAGTAAAATCTCACACATCGTCAAAATGATTTGTTGTCCCCCCCGCACTTTTCAGATTCTCGGGCACCGTAGCTCAAATATAAAATCATGGGGTCAAAATGAACATTGTAGTCGGTAAATCCCGGTACTCCCCTGTCTCACGCCAAGCAATTCAAAAAAGTTGACAGCCCTGTTACTGATCATGATCAATCCAAAGTTGGCTAAAATTATGCAAATTTCTGCTCATTTTAATGCTTAAATTGGGAGTGCATGGGTTTTTCTGAAGGGTGCACAACCATTACACAGTAAGGTACCAGTTACGTTCATCCCCTCTATAATTATCCTAAATAAAGGCAGGCATGTCATAATTGGCATTAATTGTTCAAGAAATAAAGACACAAAGATCCAAAAACCCAAGGAAGATGCAAATTTAAAAGTTGCAGTTTGCCACATTGCATGCCATAAAGCGTTTGAAAAAAGATAACTAGCTCTGTGCTTTCATTGATTAGCACAAAAATCTAGCATTGTGCTTTCATTATTATATAACACAAAAGTGCAACTTTTTATTTTAGGTTTTGGAGTATCGTTTCTCTAATTCTCAACCAATTTCAACATATAAGGTACTATTTGGTGGTGTGAAATCTGAAGGCAGTAGCATGTGTCTTGTTTCCTATTTCAGACTATCTGTAAATTAACTTAATATATTTAGCATATAACTTGAGCAAGAAAGCTGGTTAAAATCTATTTTCAAGCAGAATTGTGTACCTGCTATCTACTGAAGATAGCATTATCAAGTTCAAGTTTATTTCACCATCATATTATATAACAATAACAAAATATCAAGAAAAGGATGGTAGGACAATCACAAGAGCAAAGCTTGTAAGACATGATTGCCCTCAGTGCAGAAACAAAAGACGCCTACAGACAACAGACAAGGACGGGGTGCAAACGGAGACTGACAGGACTAGTGCGGACAGACAATTATGATTACCATGGCACCATACCTCATGCACATTGGTGCAGCAGTCCACTCCCAACAACCACAATGACATTCTGGATGATCCTCTTGTGTGTTTCTCTACCTCTGCTCCATGCACTCGCCACTGCAAATTGTCGAGGTTCATCATCAATCCAAGGTCTATAGTCATGCATGTAATGCATGCAAACAAACAAACATAAAAACAAACAAACATGAAATTAAAAGCTTCTTAGGCTTTCATGAATTCGCAGACACGCAGAAGCATACATGAAAACATGACCATGAGTTATAAATGTTGAATTACATGGGGCAATTTTTTTAGGTGAAATCTTAATTAAAGCTTAACCTACCTTGTACATGTACAAGGTAAGCTTACCTGATCTTGGCGTTCATTTCATGATCTCCAGCGCACAAGTTCACGATAAGTTCATGATGCTTTCTGCGCATTGCATTGATATCCATATCATGCATACATTATAATTGTAAACAAAACGTGCACAAATAAACATGCACACAATCTCCCATGGGTCAGAACTCACCTTACCATTGGTACATTACCAGTAAATGGTGCCTTTTCTGCAATTTTAGCTAGTAAACTACATAAATCATAATCAAAAGTGTCTCACAATGAATGCAAATGCTTATAATCAAAACTTTATTCAGCACAGGGCTCAATCAAAGTTTGCTCCAGCTAGACTCATACACACAGGCCAATGCAGATTTCACACCACCAAATAAATCCCCATATAGAGATATGTACTAAATTTGCCTTTTAAAACCTCATTTATTCTTTGCAGGAGCGACTTCGGTTCTTAGCGACAGCTATGATAGTTGAAATTAGCCAGCCTGATCCCTCTGGGTGGGTAAAAAATATAGGTTGACCGTCATTATTTTTTATGACTGGACCCCGAAGCCTATGTCTGGGAATTACCTAATTTACAGGCAAAATCGTGCCAGGGTTTCTGTAAAGAAAAGGCTGCTTATAATCATTTTATACTTCATCTCTCCCATCTGTGGTATATACTAGCAAGAATTAATAATTAATCATGATCAATCCAAATTTGGCTAACAGTATGGAAATTTCTGCTCATTTTAATGCTTAAATTGGGAATTAATGCATGGGTTTTTCTGATAATTGAAATTCAAGGCGCACAACCATGCATATATTACTATTTGGTGGTGTGAAATCTTTTGGACCTTGGATGATCTTCAAGGACGCTCATGCCATCCTTGAACTCGAAGGACTATTTTGTTGAATACCACCGACTTCTTCACCATTTACAGCAACTGCACATTAAATTGAATTTCATTTGCATTTTCACCTCCGTAGGGAGCAAATTATATGATGACCCTTTTGGTAGAATTCAAGGAGATAGGCTTCTTCTGCAGGGTACCGTGTCCTATTAATATATACATCGATGCAAACATCGAATACTGCTGCAATAATGGTTTGAAGGAACAAGCTTTCAAATGAGGCCAATTCATTACTGTGCGACAAAGTAGCATACCTTGTTCTACAAACTTGACCGCCCCTCATAAACTGAACCTGGAACCGTTGAATCACCGGACCGATGCCCTACCAACTGAGCTATTGAGTCGGGTGGAGAAGAGCAGTGATGATATCATCTTTATTATTATACGGCTTCAATTCAATAACTGCCCACTATCATATGTATGGAATATATATGCTTTGAATTGAAATAAAATAATATTGTAAATTCACAGCTTAAACTTCATTTTGCAGTTCTTGGGGTGTGCGGTTCTCGACACAAAGTGTCAGCCTCAATGCTTCCACCATGAGCTAGGAGTAAAAATCGATATCTGGAGACCTGGGCGAGTCCGCCTCTATTTTTTTCAATCTCGCCTAGAGAGGACAATTCTCATATTAGAAGGTTATCAGGGGCGGATCCAGACATTTTGAATAGAGGGGGCGCCGAGCTGGGCACCAACACAAATGTCAGGCGCTGCTCTGCAAAAATACACAGAGTCAGGCGCCAATCTGCAAAAAATAGAGAGGCACGCCCCCTCTAAATCTGCCCCTGGCTATAGTTTTTACATTTTTAAGCTGTATACTATAGCTAAATACTACCACATTTGTAAGGACGTTGAGCTTTCATAAACAGTGGTACGTATGTGTAATACTGATACCACTTAACTTTAAAAATATGCTTGCATGTAGTTTTACTCTTCTTAAAGGTATTATTATATTTTGCATAATACGCCAATAATACGTCAATAGCGAGATCAATAAATTCAGGTATCATGCGAAAGTACCCGTCCAATTTTATCATTATTATGTCTTCAGAATCTTTTTTGGTCAAAAAACATTTTTAGTAAAAAACATGAGTTTTAGTAGAAAACATTTTTTTGGTAAAAAACATGACTTTGCTTAAAATTTGATTTCTGCTCAAAATGTGTGATTTTTGGGTAAATAATGTGATTTTTGGTAAAAAAAATGTGATTTTTGGTAAAAATTTGATTTTTGGTCAAAAAAGTGATTTTTGGTCAAAAATGTGTTTTTGGTCAAAATGTGTTTTTGGTCAAAAAGTGATTTTTAGTCAAAAATTTGATTTTTGGTCATACTACAGAAAAAAAAATCACACCAAAAGAGACATACATGGTGACTTTTGTATATATAAACTACTAGTAATTGAAATATGAACCGTCAATTTTATCATTATTATGTCTTCAGAATCTTTTTTGGTCAAAAACATTTTTAGTAAAAAAAACATGAGTTTTAGTAGAAAACATTTTTTTGGTAAAAACATGACTTTGCTTAAAATTTGATTTTTGGTAAAAATTTGATTTTTGGTCAAAAAAGTGATTTTTGGTTTAAAATGTGATTTTTGGTCAAAAATGTGTTTTTGGTCAAAAAAAGTGGTCATACTACGGCAAAAAAATCACACCAAAAGAGACATACATGGTGACTTTTGTATATAAACTAGTATATATGAAATATGAACTCTATGAAGAGGTTACAGACAGATACACAAATTTATCGGACAGCCGATACACAGATTTATCAGACAGCCAGGTTATGTACAAAGTATAGGATGCAAGAGATTCTGAAGACATAATAATGAAGTTGATTGGTCCTTGCACTAAACTGCAGAGTGTATTATTGATAAATTTATAGGCAGAATATGCAAATAAGTTTGTCATTATCGCAAAATAAGGGGATGGCATTTTCTTCGGAAGGGGTCCCAAATATGTCGGTGACCGAGTCAATTTTTATGACCCCCCCTCCATCGCTGGCAAAATTTTTTACGACCCCCCTATCGCTGGTCGAAAAATTTTATGACCCCCACCCTTCCAACTACACAGACTCAAGAAAAATTATTCATTGCCGGAACTAAGGCGGGTACCGCGTCAAAACTTAAAAGTGCACAAAGTGTGTGGGGCGCGGTAAAATTTTTATTGTAAGTGTAAAGAAGGCGCAGAATGTGTAAAAATTTTGCATAGATTGTACGCACATTTCGACTCGAGTTAAATAATGCGTCTTGAGCGCCAAAAATTTTAAGTCACCAGCCCTAAATAGTTCTATGACCCCCGCTATTTTGGGTGTTAAAAGAATTATAACCCCCCCTATTTTTGGTCTGAAAATTCTATGACCCCCAGTATTTTTGGGACCCCCTTCCAAAGAAAATGCCAGCCCCTAATATTCCTCCACAACTAAAAATACCATAATTTTTACTTAAAACTAGGTCTGTTCCTTACGTGAGAAAATGTTTACTTGCTCAGTCCATGGTGATTGGACGCAGCAAAACATAGCCTACATTGCTCGTGACGTTGCATAAATAGCTCATGCAGTATGCATGCGTATATCTTATAAACATCTCAAAAAAAGTAACTAACCCCCACCCCCCCCGGTGGGTTCAGTTTGTATTTAAAGGTAGGACGTATGACCGTTCCAGGATTTGAAAATGACCCTATTTCACGGGGAATCGAGGACATTTGCAGCAATTTTACCCCTATTTTACGCAAAATCAAGGAAAATTTGCCCCAAATACCTCCCTATTTTTATCATTTTGAGGACGATTTTCATTTCACCCCCTTATCACGAGGAATCGAGGACATTTTTTCGAAATAAATACCCATATTTTTACCATTTAAGGACGCTTTTGAATTTTTACCCCTATTTCACGGGGAAATCAGGACAATAACAAAAACTGTAGCGGTAAAACACGGACGAAAGTCCTAGAAATATACCCTATTTTTCATTTCAAGGACAATTTTGCTCCAAAACACCCCTAATTTGGATAATCGCGAACAATTTTGTCCTCGAAAATGCCGCGGACATTTCTTGAAAAGTACCCTAATTGGAACCATCATGCGTACACATTGTCAGTGAAGACTGAACCCACCGGGCCACCCCCCCCCCTAAATAATGGCCATTTACACATTGGTAAAATGCGTTGGAAGCAGAATTTTCTGCGCATTTTGACACCTCATTTGACACAATAGCCCAGAAAACAATAAAACATCTCCGGTCAATTTATGTAGTGAGGTCCAGATTTGAAAGTTGCACTTACCTACGCCCCAGATATCATTACACAGATTTCCTTTCATTATGCTGAAGACAAAATCAATACAATTTACTGCAACTTTCAAATCTTGGGTTACATTGATTTAAATGTACACTGTGACATCAATATTTAGTCAATTTCTACAAATGAGGTGTAAAATGTGCAGAAATAAATGCTGCTTTCAACACATTTTACAGATTTGTAATACAATCACCCATTTTGAATATGGTCTTTATTTAAGGAGGATTAGAGATTTTTTGAGATGTTTATCTGTTCTAGCAGGGCTTGCATTGTTTAGGACCGGAAAGCCGGGTATAGATGTTGTTTATCCATCCGCCCATATCCAACACTTCAATTCCGTGGTCCAAGCTGTGCGCCAAGCGTGAGACGAGCGTACACACAAAAGAAATAAACAATCACGCTGATTGACGCGCTTGACAACAAGCCGGTTGAACCATTGGTCGTCGGTAGCGGTGCGTAGTAGGCGACCTTGTCACGTCTATGCGATCACAATTCACCAGCGCATACCCGGACCACGGAAGTAATAAAAAATTAACTTCAGACGAGAACAAAGTAACCAGCGGCACTGTGCAGTACCGGTCTGCTTTTCAATTGCATGGTGCACACATGCACAGGTTACATGTAATTTACGTGTAAAATGCCTATACGGTGATCCACCCAAAAAAAGAATCATCGTATAGATCCCTGTACTACTATACTATACTACGCAATAACATGAAACTACGCTGCATGGACATACATGGTAATGCAGATGTTTTAGGACTATAATCTATGCTATGGCTATGAACATATGATGAACGTATTTTGGTGATTATGATTTTTCATGTTTATAATTACATTTTTGCAACTTTCTCATTTTTTTGCAATCTTAAACACATTTTCTACTTATACTTATGGGTCAAAATGTTATACTGTAGCGTTTTTAGGGGACAAAATTCGGAAACATAACGATGAAAATGGTTCCGAATTTTGACCCACGTACGTACTACTACTGCCTGCACTGACTGGCATGATGACCACGAATAATGATCGACGAAACATTCTGTTTCCATACAATTATAGTGTATTATATGGAGTACGCCAAAGAAAAAAACCCGACACATCTTGGCCGGGGTTTACATTGACTCTTACCTTTTCATAAAATCATGAAATGTCATGACTAAATCATGAAATTATAGCTCCTATCATCGCATCATATACAGCACCTGCACCAGCAGTGCAGTGCAGTCACATGATGTTTTGATTTTCGGTGGCTCCCAATATTCATCGAAACGCTCCCTAACGTGTGTGGAACCGCTACAAACATGGTACAGTGTAAAAATATGCTAGTATTCCTTGTTCATCAATTACTAAAATATCATGTGAGACGACAATATATTTTACCCCAATGGGCAATGCATACTATCTTTTTCTCGTATCCATTGGTTAACATGTACTAATATGAGAATAGGCTGGCATAGGCCTAAATAAATAAATAAATACATAATGCAGAATGCAGTTAGTATTTTAGTTGCAAAATTCCAAACATTCTATTCACACATTCTATTATAATTTTCTGCTATACACGCAAAGGACCTGTGCCTTTAATATGTCCGCGCCTAATCAATAATAAGTCTTTCACCATGCTCACACACCATGTTAAACTATTGTATCCCTGCAAATATTACTGACCAAGTCCAACACCTCAATGAAATGGATGCTATAAAGTACCCAATCAAGCGAACATATCAAGGTCATATCAGGGTGTTATACAAAGAATGGTCAAAGGTCAACGTTTCCAAAGAAGTATAGTAATAGATGTAGACACAAGCTTTCGTGCGGGAAACATAAACACATAGCAAGGGGGTGACACTAAATTCACGGTTGTTCTATTAGCAACGCAAAATCTATGAAAAATTCAGCTGGTTTACTAGCTAGAAAGTGAGGCCAGTTATCGATCCGTTATAGCTCGTTATGAATAATTCATGTTCGACCCCTTGGATCATGTTAATTGAGTTTGGCAAATAACAACGTTGTTAGTTTTGCGAACTTTGCCTGTTCAATGAGAGTATAGCGCGCCCCCAATACATCTGGGCGCAAAACAGGCGAAAACGATCCAGTTTAATGAAATGGCGGACGGGTATTCCCATCAGGCACCAGTGATATGTTTTTTCAAAGAAAGTCTACTAATTTGATATGAAATGACATTTTGCAATAGCAAAGTCAAAATTAGGACTTGCTGTCAATAATATGAAGGAAACATGTGACAGAGGCAAGGTGGGAAATACAAGTAGTATTTAAGTTATGAATAACCTTTGATACCCGACCTGACCTTCCATCATGGCGCCTTATTCGTTTTTATGTATTTCTATTATGCTCTCAAGTAAAATAAAATACCAATCTGCTCTGAGCAGACAATGTTACTTGGCTCCCAGCATGAATTATTGATTTTATACGGAAATAAAGAAATGCACAGTGTATGTGCATGATGTGCAAGCATACTCCAAATATTTACGGTAAATCTGCGGTAAATCTGAATAGTGGTCACATGTTAACATATCATGTGTTCGGGAAATCACGTGGCAACATTTTAAGATTTCAGGCTTGTTTACTAGTTAATTGCCATTTGTACTCTTTATTATTTATCTTTGTTAATTAACATATATTTTAAATGCTGATAAATCGTGGTTGGCTACCCACGATATCTGTTAAATTCAATATTTTATGAATATAATTCTACCACGCAGAGGGGGTCACGCAGCAGAATGTCACATCACCTGACTTAGCTACATTTCGAAGCTCTGCTCTTCAAATTCATGTAAATTTCAAAGTTTATACATTTAATATATTTAATATGATACTAATTTTTTTGTTATAACCAACTGGTACACGAAATATACTAGCTTATTACCTATACAGAAAGGTAATTATCAGCCTTTACTCAGCAAATTGACATGCCCGGCATATGCAGCCATTCTCCGTCTGGATAACATGACTGTCGCCCTCAATACGTCTGGGCGCAAATTTAAATAACAATACGCTATTTACATATCAATGCGGCCTCATGCTAATTAAAGCTGCCCCATCCAGGAGTTCATCTATGCACATAGTCATCAGTCGTGTGGTTTTTATGAGATTTGATACGGCGCTGAAGTCTATTGGCTGTCCCAAAATCAGTACCAGACCCGGTTTCCAGACGGCAATGTGTGTGTTGTTACAAGGAATGCAAACTCATTGTATCAATGAGTGAACCACATAGAGGAATACGACATCTATCGTGAGCCAATCTGCATTCTGTTGCCTGCAAAAGCCGACGATCAGGTAAGAATTCTAAAAGCAGCGTGACTAGATATTTGCGTTAATTTCATGATACGTGTAAAACGCATTGAAAACGCCAAATTGCAGTCATAAAATATATAATATTAGTAAATCACCCAATCGAATGTTAACGTAGGTATGTGGAAAAGAACTGCAATAACAATAACAAACTATGTGCCCAAAGAGTTGTCTTTGACATGTCGCTTTTTTGAAATATGACCAAAAATATCAAATTTTGGAAAAACGCCCCAAAATTTAAAACAAACACGAACCTTCCAAAATAAATATATATTAGCACTTGGCGGCCCAGTCACTACCTGCCGCTGTGATTTGGGGTAACTCATTGCTTCCCCTCTCCAGATACCGGAACTTCAAGATCGCTCATACCCCAGCCCTTAATACCGGGCATTAATTATTTATAGCAACAACAGCCCCACCACGGACCCCTACTAATCATTTGTTACACAAACACCAATTCAATTAGGCCTAAATCTCTTATGTACAATGTTGTACCAACACCAGATCCTCCAATTTATTAGCAGCATTTCGCCGAATTAAAAGATGCAGAAAAACATAGCTTGCAAATTCGCGTTTCCCTTGCGATTCCGAGGAAAAATAGTCCAATCATCTAGCTTTAAAAGGCAAATACGACAATTCTTGACCATGAATATATATAAACATCTCAAAAAAGTAACTACCCCCCTTAAATAATGCCCATTATTCAAAAATGGGCGATTGTATTACAAATCTGTAAAATGCGTTGGAAGCAGAATTTATTTCTGCACATTTTGACACCTCATTTGTAGTAATTGACTAAATATTGACGTCACAGCGTACATTCAGTATAATAGAAGGGAATCTGTGTAATGATATCTGACTGTTTTTGTATTGTTAAGTGCAACTTTCAAATCTGGACCTTACTATATTAAATTGACCGCTGTTTTATTGTTTTCTGGGCTATCGTATCAAAATTAATGAGGTGTCTAAATGCGTAAAAATAAATTCTGCTTCCAACGCATTTTACAGATTTGTAATACAATAGCCCGTTTTTGAATAATGGCCATTATTTAAGGGGGTTAGCTACTTTTTTTGAGATGTTTAGCTTGTGGAACGTTTTGTATAATCATTACATTTTGTTGACACCGTTTTGCGATCAGCATGCATGACAAAAGTTTTTGAAGGTGTAAATTACGTACAAGCGTAGTATATCATTCCTACAAGTTTGTCTTCACAATATTCTTGGTTTCATGAGGTTTTTAATATTCTGTAATAGTAATTGATCATCCGGTGAGACGCTTTGTAAAAAGTCAAGTCCAAGAATTTCTACTGATATGTTTCAGTTTGGGAACCTTGAGATAATTCAATGGAAGCAAAACAAGCTCAATATTAAAACAAGTTGTAATCTACTGAACAATTGGGATAGTCCGATCTAATGTCTTAATGGCTTTTTTGAACGAAGCACACGAAAGGCAGACACCCGCAACAAAAACACTATTTGGAGTTTGAGCAACCATATTATTGATACAGGCGGCTGTACAAACATGTATTATTTTAAGACCAATATATTGTTGTTTTTGTGGAGGGTGTGTGCATTTAGAGGCACATGACGTTCTTGGATGGAATTCTACAGTGTAGTATTGTCTTCTTAATAATCTAAAAAGTTCAAACATATATCCCACATTTATGTGGTATATCAATTACTGCTACAGAAAATTCCATTCTTTTGAATCTTGAACTTTATGCCACCTGAATAACCTTTCAAACATAACCGCAAACCGTTCATGCCACTGTTTTCCATCATTACCTCAAATGTTGAGTGTTGCTTTGTTTCGTCACCCCTCCCCTGACACACATCGACAACATTTCGACACACTAAGATAAAATGTAAATATAGTGTAAAACGCAATGGAAATATCTCACTCTCAACATCTGCCTCCGCACATTGGTAATATTAATCAGATTTAAGGACGCTTATTTACTGGTGTTAAAACTGTATTGGTAGGGCAGGTCAAAAGGGCCGTATTGTAATAGAATGTTGGTCACGGCACCACTGTATTCGTATTAAATAATCATGCATATCATCTGTAAAAAATAATGAGAATATTTTTTTTTTAATTTAAACAAGATTTCGTTGTAGGTAATTTTTGAATAATTCTAAACAAAAGTATTTCTTGTATGTATATTCACCATTGAAGAAAAAAAAAAAAAACATTTACAATTGGTACATTGTACACTGCCTATGATTGGAATCAGCAGTGTACGGTAGCCATATAAACAAAATTTCATAGTTCTAAGGGGTGTATTTATGAATATATCAACATCCCAACATGCGCTTTCGTGGCACGATGCGTTAACGTGTCAGACATTCCCCATTTTTCAAGTGAATTGTGCTACCTCAAGACATGCTTCAAATTGTCCATTTTTTGACAGGTTACTTATTTCATGTGTAAGCAAGTTTTTTTAACTACACACAAATCATATCTAAAGTTATTGTTTTTTCACTCCACCCTATTCACCATGGCTAATTGTAAAGGTGCGTTTCAAAGACCTCTTCGATGTTGTGGCAAAAAGGATCACATTGCCAAACATAAATGCTAATGTTAGCAACTGAGTTACGCCGCAGTATAACATCTCATTTCTATAGCAGCAAGTTTACGTTCAACACCATAATGACACCAATTATATCTTGCACTATAAATTACTTTTAAACATCATTTTTTGTGGCAGGTAAAATTTGAGTCGTTGAGTCGCTGATTGCAGCACAGGTTTCTCTGGCTTGTGGGTTATTAAGTGTACTATAGCAACTGCATATGTTAGAATTCTTGAATAGCATAGCAGGAGGTGGAAGTATTTGCAACAATTACCTAACTAAATTATCTAACATAAGCACATAATAAATGTGAATAAGTGTAACAAATTCACGCTGGTGTAGAATAAAGGGGTATTTACCAAGAATATACATTGCCTTTCAAAATTGCGGCTGATACAGTTCTTATGTACTCTTTGAATGACAAATAAATGATATCATTATATGAATTTGATATTAGGTTTCCATGGAGAACATTATTTTGTTAGCAACGATGCATTATGTGTATATATGATGAACTGATACGGACAATCGGATTTTCTACAGGAATTTGAGTATTTTACGTTTACATTTTGAGGAAGGGGAGGCTATAGCCGTGAAGGCTATAGCCGCGGAGCTGAAAGTTACCCTTACCAGCACCCTACTACCACCTTAAGGGGCTGGGTTTCCCACTGGATGTTTTTTAAAATCCTTTGGGTGCTCCATGTGTTTTCCTGCTTATACTAGTTCTTCCTCCTTCTCAGCATCCAGTTGCCTAGGGCTAGGGCTTATTTTTAGTTTTAGTCTTCAGCGTCGTTTGCATGGTAGGACAGAATACCTGTTTCAGGTACTTCTGTAGGGTAGAGACACCTGAGTCTGGGAAAAATCGAGACTTCACTGATGCCGCTGAGGGGTACATACACAGATCTCCTCGGCAGGCGACCAGGTGTATCCCCATATGATTCAGTATGGGTGGCAACTGGACTAAATGCTGAAACCTTTCCTTTATATCCTTTAGGCATTGAATTAGGTAAATATTTTTCGTCTATTTGATGTCTCACAGCCTGGGGACTGGGCTGTGGAAGAATTCCTCCTGCGTAATCTCTGCGTGTCGTTAAAGCCGACTAAAAGAGGACCATGAAATCTTAGGGGCCAGTTGATGTTGGATGGCACCAACAGGATCGGCAGGATCAATAACAGGCTCAACCCTGATACATGGTTAGCCCTGCATCGAGCAGCAGCGATGTAGTACGAGTTCTTGGCGCTCCTTAATATATTCAAGGATATCGGCAGTACTCCATTTAGTGATGGGCGTTTTGGCAACCCCAAACACGGCTGTCAATGCTGCAGTGAAGAAGGCAACGGGATACCACTTCACTTATTGTTTCCCAAGAATAATCATGGAAGGTCAGAATTTGATGTTAGAGACTAACGGCGTGAATGGGGCTGTGGAACGTAATGTGGACGTCTCCTCGCCCGGTAGGGTGTCCCATGGAGAGCAGGTGGGCCCAGACCGTCAGCTAGCTACTGTTCGAAACAATAAGGTCATCTTGCGAAAAAGTAAGATCATCAGAGTTGGAACCTGGAATGTGCGAACTCTTAACCAGAGTGGGAAGCTGGAAAATGTTAAGCAAGAGATGACCCGACTTAAAATCAACATACTAGGAATAAATGAAACCAGATGGACAAATAATGGAGACTTCAAAATCGAGGACTTCAAGATGATTTATGCAGGTGGTGACAAGCATGAGAAAGGAGTTGGGCTAATGCTAGATGCAGATATGGCTAAATGTGTGCTGGGCTATTGGACTGTAAGTGAGAGAGTTTTGCTGGTCAAACTACAAGGACAACCTTTCAATATCTCTGTTATTGTAGTATATGCTCCCACAGCAGAGGGAAGAGGAGACTGATGCTTTTTCTGATAAACTGGAGGAAGCAAAGTCTCAGTGCAAATCAGATGAAATACAACTGGTCATGGGAGATTTGAATGCAAAGGTGGGGCAAGGACAAGATGGCAAAACAGTAGGCGAGTTTGGACTTGGAGAAAGAAATGAGCGTGGTGATAGATGGGTGCAGTGGTGTGAAGCAAACAACATGGTAATCACAAACACTTGGTTTAAGGAGCACCCCAGAAGAATATATACATGGAAGAGCCCTGGGGATCGCACAAGGAACCAGATAGATTACATAACCATTAATGACAGATTTAGAAGAGCAGTGAAACATGCGAAGACACATCCAGGGGCAGACTGCGGAAGTGATCATATTCCAGTAGTATGCACACTTCGTTGTAAGCTGAGAAAGTTGAAGAGAGCGAAGATCACGAAGAAGGTAGATTTTGAACAGCTGAAGAAACCAGAGATCCGAATGGAGTATTCCATCAAAGTGGAGAACAGGTTTGAGCAACTTATAGACGAAGGAGAAGAGATGACATGGGAATCAATGAGGGATATCTTGGTTGAAACAGCAGAGGAATGCCTGCCAAAGAAGAAGAGAGAAAGTAAAAGCAAGTGGATGACAGAAGAAATTCTATCAATGATGAGAGATAGGCAAAAGATCATGGACAGGGATTCGAAAGAATATAGAGAGTTGGACAGGCAAATAAAGAAACGTTGCAAGGAGGCCAAAGAGACCTGGCTGAATAGTGAATGTGCCAAAATTGAGAGTCAATTTGGAGAGAATCGGAATGTGTACCAGAGGATAAATGAGATCTCAGGCAGGAAATCAGGCTGTTCAAGCTCTGGGTGCATCAAGGCAAAGAATGGTAATATGCTGGTAGGGAAAGATGATGTAATGAAAAGGTGGATGGAATATGTTGGGGAGTTATTTCACGATGTAAGGGTCGGTTTGCCAAGATTTCCAGATTCTATTGAGGGTCCAAAGATATTGCAGTCAGAGGTTCGATCAGCTATAAAAAAATGATGAGCAGAAATAAGGCTGCTGGGCCAGATGGAATTGTTGTTGAAATGATTGAAGCATTAGAGGATTATGGAATTGAGAAACTGGCAGGAGTCATCAACAGAATGTATGATGATGGGATATTTCCGGAAGACCTGAGCAAATCAATCTTTATTGCTCTTCCCAAGAAACCTGGCGCTGTGGATTGTGAACAACACCGTACAATTAGCCTTATGAGCCATGTTACAAAGATAATTCCAAGAATCCTGTTACTCCGTGCAAGAAGTAGAATAAAACCTGAGATTGGTAAAGAGCAGTTCGGCTTTGTAGAAGATGCTGGTACCAGGAATGCGATTTATGTCTTGAGAATGATAACAGAGAGAGCGGTAGAGATGCAGAAGGATGTTTTCATGTGTTTCATTGACTACTCAAAAGCCTTTGACAAGGTGAGACATGATCAGCTTTTTGAAGATCTTGGTAAGCTAGACCTGCATGGAAAGGATCTACGACTGTTGCAGAACCTTTATTGGAACCAAACAGCGTGCATAAGGGTGGATGGAGATTGTAGTGAATATACAAGCATTAAGAGAGGAGTCAGACAGGGATGTGTGATGTCACCAGATCTCTTTAATTATTACAGTGAGCTGATCCTAAGGGAGCTAGAAAAGGAAAATGGTCTCGGTATAGGTGGACATAACATCACGAACATAAGATATGCAGATGACACTGTCCTATTAGCTGAGTCAGAGGAGGATCTGCAAAGGCTTCTTGATGTGGTGGTTCAGGAAAGTGAGAGGAAAGGTTTATCGTTAAATTGCAAGAAGACAGAATGTATGGTGGTATCAAAGACTGAAAGCCCAACATGCATATTGAAGGTGAAAGATCAAAGAATTAAGCAAGTTTCCTCCTTCAACTACCTTGGCAGTCTAATCACAGAAGATGCCAGATGTATTAAGGAGGTTAAGAGAAGGATTGCACTGGCTAAGTCTGCGTTCTCAAAATTAGACAAAATCCTAAAAACAATGCCCTCAGTATAGAGACCAGAATTCGGGTACTCAACTGCTATGTCATCCCTGTATTAATGTATGGAAGTGAAGCATGGTCAATAACAACAGACATTAAAAGAAGATTGGAGAGCTGCGAGATGTGGTTCCTTAGAAGAATGATGAAGATCCCGTGGACTGATAAAGTGTCTAATGACGATGTCCTAAGTAGAGCAAATGTGAACAGGAAGCTGTTACGTGAAATCAGAGTTAAGCAGCTCAAATTACTTGGTCATATCCTCAGAAAGGATGGTTTCGAGAACCTAGTATTGACAGGAAGAATAGAAGGAACAAGGAGCAGAGGCAGGAAGAGAGTGATGTGGTTATCAAATCTGAAAGACTGGCTAAAAGAAAGAGGAGCTGAACATAAAGCGACAGAGCTTTTGGAGATGGCTTATAACAGAGAATTGTGGCATGACATGATCGCCAACGTCGTAAGATATGGCACCTAGAGAGAGAGACATTTTGAGAATATTTCATGAGAGATATGAGGAAGGGAAAACAATTTCAAGCAAGAGTTTGGGGGGTTGGGTTGTGAGTATATAAAGAAAAGGAAATCATATGTTCGACACAGATATTATGAAGAGAGTTCTTAAAGGCTCTCTATGAGTTGTCGTCTGTGTACCTTCTGTGAGTGGTCCCTGTGAATCATTTGCTAAGCCAATAATGTGCTATTAAAACAGCGAAATTGGAGATTTTAAGTACACGAAAATTCTCATCCTCTCCAAGGGATTACTATTCTTCTGTCAACTTGCTGGAGTCTGGTTAATAAAACAACACATCTGTCAATCACAGATTTTGGACAGTCAGTACAGTTTATTTGGGACACACAATCTACTCGTTTTTCCAAAGAGATAGGATCCTTTGGTGAAGCAAGTAGTTTTCTCAAAATGGCATGGGGTGTAAAGGATGTTGATACCCCATACTTTAAAATGCGTTGCAGTTTCTGCGACAGTCCATCAATGAAAAGCAGGGTGATAAAAGCCTTGCTCTTTGATGTAGGTTCGGAGGCTTCAGTGGCAATCTCCAGGGGCTTTTTCTGACTATTTTCTGTTATAAAAACAGGGAAAATCTGTTCCATGTGAGAGATTGTGTGGTGAAAATTGAAATGCAGATATTGATCTGTATGGGTGGGTTTCAGTGATGTCAAGGGAACCATCTTCCTTGTGGGTGATCTCAGTGTAATGTAACATGGTTGTCAACTTTCGGTTCAGAGGTCATGGTATGGTGGTGAACTTGATATTGGGGTTCTGCTTCTTCTTCTTGCGTATGTCAGGAAGAAACAAGATATAAAAGCCAAAACATTAAATTTCAAGCCCAGTACGCATCAACCAGTCCCTGGTGGCTTCGTCGACTTCAATCAGGCCGGAGATACCATTCGGTGGTCTATGGAGATGATGTGGTCGGCTGTTTGTTCCTCACTACCGCACTCGCATGCTGGGCTTTCCTTTAAGCCCCATTGGAACAGGTTGGCATTGAAGCGTCCAACTCCACTTCACTTTAATTTTGTCCAAGCAGACCTGGGTAGATTGAAGCCTGGGATGGTGTCTGTTGGGTCTGTGACAAAGCGCTGGAGTGGTGAGGAAGTCTTAGCTGCCCAGTCCTTGGGTGTCTGGTTAGGCTGTGTTGTCTTCATCAAGTATATTGCTTGTTGAGCAAACGGCTTCCTGGATACCAATCTCCTGCTTTCACCCTCACTGTTCCTAGCTCTTGACAGGGTGTCATGAAGGAGGTGTCCTGGTTCTTCAGACCGAAGTGCTATAGCTACGGAGGGTGCTTTCCTTCTGATGTTCGGCGGAGGCCGTACAAGGGAATTAGATAAAACACTAAATGTAATTAAGAATATTAAGATGGATGTTTGGATGAAACAAGTAAATTAAAACATGTAAAAATACTTTTTTGATCAGAAGTGCACACAAATCACGAAAAATGGCATTCTCACCTATAAATCAAATGTATTGAATAACTGATGATTTTTTTACTTGATATTGAATATCTATGTATCACGTTTTATGTATTTAGTTTTACTAGCTAGTTAAAATGTGACAATTTTTGGGTAAAAAATGATAAAAATCCTATAAATAGTGTGTTATGAGCCGTAATGACTCAAGGCCAAAATTCCCTTTTCCCAGTTCTCACACGAGTGAACAACAAAACACACTGTTTAAATAAGTTAACAAAAATCTGAATCTTTAATGAAAAGTAAAATTTGATTGATAACAATTGTGCACATAAACAATAAGTACACAAACAATATAATCACACTAATAAAATTTTACAACTTAACCGGCAGTCTTCTTGTTGATTACAAAGTTCTGTTGCGCTGTTCTGATGACTGATGTATAAACTTATTCACTTGTCCTGCGAAAATCTCTGTTCAGCGAAGACCATCGTGGCATGAATTTGTATCCTTTAGTATAAAATCCTTGCACATAAAATCCTTGTACAGATAACAACTATCAAAGTGGCGCTGTTTCCATCAATTACTCACTTTCTCCAGGAAACAGGCCTTCTCTGCACTGATCCACATATTATATTGGATACACTGGCCATCAACTGGGGCAACGTGTAAAAGAACACAAATCTGCTGCCCCTAGCAGGACTCCTTAGCGGTCACAGAACACAGTACAGACACACGCCATTCAACAGATTGGGACACATGATGCAGTCATGTCTACAGTAGAATTCATCTCGACCTTTGCAGGACTTAACCCCATTAAAAGCTATTAAACCAAGATAACACTCATTGAAACAGCTCAACTGATTAAATCGGATCTTCTCTGGTTGTGCACAAGTGACTGTTTTCATGTGCGATATCGCAATAAAGCTGGTATTCATAGCTTCAGTTGGGTAACCGATTATAAAGGAAACGAAAGGAAACAATGTTATGTGTGGCTTTGTTCACGAAATCAGACAATGTCGTGCTTTTTGTAAACCAGCATTCTTGAAAATGAGCAACATAATGATTTTTGACTTAACACGTTTTAGAAATAATTTCTTCATATTTTTGGTGTTATCTGTCGTTTACATGTCCTTCCTAAAACACATAAGTACGACCCTCTCCAAAAACCTAAATTAGCTAAAAATTTAGGACATGTTACAAAACTTTATTTTCTAGAACCTATTTAGAATAATTTAAATGTAGCTTTTACCGGTTTTTTTGTGGCATCCTTCAGAAGTGAGCGGTCCGATACCAATATTTTCGGCCAAATCTCCATTCAAATAACACGGGGAGTTGGCTAGCTATGCCTTGCCCTCACTCATATTTTACAAAAGTACGACCATTTCTGAACATCTAACCTAGCTGTAATTTTAGGTCATGTTAGAGAAATATATTTGCTAGAAGTTTTGGAGAATAAATAAAATATTGGCTGGTTATTTTTCACACAGTGATGTTAACTAGGCAAGTGTCCATTCTCCCAACATACATCATTTGTAGGGGTCACGCGTCAATGGTGAGAGCACTGTGTATTGTGTATAGGAAAACGGACAGTAACTGCAGTATGAATGTAAAAGTGTTTGACAGAGAAGACAGAGAGTACCCACGCCTAGTGAGGGAAACCATACAAATCAGGAGACACTCGCCGCACCTCAACCGCGGCCATGCCCGTGCCTCGAGATCTCTTCATTGATTCTACCTAAGGTCATCTCAGGTCAATTTCACATCTTTTGAGTTCTCCTGATGAGGACGTGTGTCTTCACGTCTAAATATTGAGGTTAGTCTCTATTAACTTTGTGTTAAATCACTGTTTAAACTTTACTAGCCGTAAACTACCAACGTATGAACATTCACTCGAATATAATAACGATAAAACTTTACTAGCAGTGTAACTACCAACATGTATGAACATTCACTCAAATAAAGGAAAACTGTATCAAACTTTTCAATCTTCAATGAAACTATTTAATCTATTCTGAATCTGAACAGACATTGACACTTGGTAACGACCAATTATTCTCATACAATAGTAGATGAAACACATTGAAGTTTCAAAATAAATAAATAAATAAATCTCTCAAAGAAAGTTGTTCACACCTTTCTCTTTGGGTTACAATAATATGTGAATATATCTTCAATTTTTTTTCACAATCTTTTCAAACTCAAGTAACTGGACTTAAAATATCGCCGGTAAAATTAAAACCTTTTTGAAGATTCAAAAACCGTGACGTGTCTGGTGTGAAATCATCAAAATCCGTTAACGCGTCACTGAGATATAGGATTGTAGAAATATGTTCATTTTGGACCTTTACAATGGGGTAATACACATTGACAATAATGTGTTCTCCCAGTGTTGCTGGAAAGGAGATAACTTGCCTGATCAGCAGCTATACTGTTATTGACGTGGTTTTTAAAATCAAATTATCAATTTTAATAAATAGTTTGTTTATTTCACCTTCAATACTACCTGGACCATTGAACCAATTTCTTTAGAATCAATTATTTCAACCTGCTGTTGCATGAGAAATGTGCGTGAAAAATATTTTAGAAGCTACATTCGCATATTGTTTACCCAAACCTCCTTTGGGAAATTGATTGAATTATTTTTAAACTTCAAAGTGTTTAAGCAACTATTTTATGAAAACAATTGGCCGTTAATGAGTGTCAATGTCTAATGCTGTAAAATATTCTCAGTGTCAAGTCAATGAATGATTTAAAATACTATCACACATTTGACTTGTTTGGTCACCAGCATATTGGTCGTCAAAGGTCCTTTATGGTTCGATCTGACTTATCATTAACCTATGAGTCGAAATGAAACCCGTGCCCATTGGCTTGGGGCATGGGGAATTCCCCCCTGTCAGAACTCTTGTCCCAGATACCCTTATCAGCATGATCAGTAAAAACCCAAAAATTAAGAAAATTTAACATATACGTTCATACGTATGATTTGTTTGAATTGTTCTCCCAGTAAGAGAAATTCTTATTCTAACTTCACTAAAACTTTAGTTTAACAATAGAAGTAGGTTTTTATACTATACTATACTATACTATACTATACTATACTATAGTACTATACTATACTATACTATACTATACTATACTATAGTACTATACTATACTATACTATTGATAAAATTGTATATCAGTTGCGAAGTATACCAATGTATTCCTTTATTTAATAACAGAGTATGTAAACTTTGACCTTGTTACCTCGGACAAATTAGTTGATATAAATATTCAATGGAGAATAGTTTGCATATTGTAGGATAGTTCGTTACCTACAGTGCCGGATTTACCATAGGGCCAGATGGGCCCGGGCCCAGGGCCCCCAAATTTTGGGGCCCCCAAAAGCGCCCTATGCAGTGTGCATCTTAATTTTAGCCAAAAAACACCATGTTTTGGGCCAAAATAGCCTACAAAAAGTGCAACATTTTGCATGCTTCGCGCGCACTGGCCTGTTTTATATCAAAATTCAGCTTCAATTTAGGCTAAAATAATATAAAAAAAATTTTCGCGCGCTTCACGCGCAAATGTCCTAATAAAATCTCAAAACATGGCCACATGAGTGCAGATGCCTTCCTTCCTAATTTTGGCCTGGCCCAGGGCCCCCAAAAAGGTAAATCCGGCCCTGGTTACCTATATAGGTAATACAGCAAATAGGTCAATATATTGACCTTGACCTATTTTGCTGTCGAGCATAGGCTAGATGTAGGCCGGTAAATATACAGAGCTGCATTCCTAAATGATGAATAAATGGTTCTCCAATGTTCATCGGTTGTATTAGAAGTTCGTTTTTGTGAAGCCCGGTGATCGTATAGCAATTTCGTTGCATACAAATCCGTGATCCACAGCTTTTTTTAAATCAAAATGACCAAGACTTTAACATCATTTTACTACTGACGATTAGTCCTTATTAAGAATTTATGACCAAAAACCTGCGCCCTACAAAACTGTACTACACGTACTGCCATTTCGCTACAAGCTTTATAACATTGATCATGTTGATTGAACTGTATTTTCAATCGAAATAAACTTGATTTATTTAACCTCTAAAGGAAAAACTGTTCTTTAAATATTTATTGTCTTTATTAAATTATCAGCAGCGAATTTGCAAAGTTGATGTATGCTTTATTACGTGGTTAACGCCCGGTGGCGATTCGGTTGAGGATATACATAAATTGAGTGTGATAAAGTAGGTGGGCCGAACACAAGTGACACAGGTGACATTTAAGGCAGAATGAAATATCCGTAAGTACTATATTAATCAGGCAAATGTTTTAAGGTGCCGCTTGCAGGTTACCCCTGCTTTGGAAGTGGTGTGTAATTAAGGCTTTGATATGAAACAAGTATAGATAGTTTGGAGATCAAGTTGTATATGTGTTTGTTAGTAAGACATGTTAAAGGTGTGTGACCCAATTGATCAAGTCTACTTTACTACACCAAAATCATGAAAAGTACAAGTTTTAGGATATCATACTAGGGACTGTCAATAAATTCCCACAACTATTATGTAACTCCCCCATTAAAGCATGACTTTGATGACTGTTACTTATGATAAATAACAGTGTGTACCTTCCCAACAAACACAAAAACGTTTTTAAAACGTTTTAAATAAAATTTTGGGTTTTGGTTTAGGTAAAACGTTTTAATAACATTAAAATGTCGGGTTATATAAAGGTCATGAAATCGTTTTAAAACGTTTTGTATGAAAACACACTACAACAATATTTTTAAAATGTTTTCGAAATGTCATTGTAAACTATTTTACCCAGCAAACACAGAAATGTTCTTAAAATGTTTTTAAAAACATTTTAATGACATTTAAATGTCGGGTTATATAAAGATCGTGAAAACATTTTAAAAACGTTATTGTAAATATTTTGGGCAAACATTTTTTGCAAAATATTTTTCAACTCCCAAAATAACATTCTGTTTAGAATGTTTTGTATCAAGTTTTCAAAATGTTTTGGAATGTTATTAAAACGTTTTTATACCCTTTATATAACCCGACATTTAAATGTTTTCTGTAAAACATTTGTGTTTGCTGTGCAGTAAATTACCAACAAATGTTATTTAATGTTATGAAAACGTTTTATACCGTTAATGTACCCTTTATACAACCCGACATTTAAACGTTTTCTGACAACCTTTTATAACCTTTTGCGAATGATGTCGAAAACGTTTTGTGTTTGCTGGGTTTCTCTTTCAAAACAAAATGGGTATTATATTTTTAGCGAAGTTGAATACTAGATTAGCATAAACACAATAGCATATGGATACTGCCTGATTTATTTATTTTTTATATAAATATAGTTGTTATTATTTTAAATACATTTTGGTGGTCACGCCTGAATGGAGATACATAATGGTTGCGAAAACTTATTGGACATATTAATGTGTAAGCGCTCTTTATTCAAAGTCATTGTTCATTGAATTTACAGCCGTATGACAAAACAGGCAAAACTAGTAACTTTTCACACAAGATTTGCAATTTAAAGAGAATTTGTAATTGCTCATTGAAGTAAAGCTACAACATAAGTGTGCTCTTTCATTTAATGACATTAATGACAAATCTAAAAAATAATAATATAAGGATCATTCGGGGTATTGACTTTTAAAACCTACATTTTGGTCGAAAAGTGTGCTTGTCGTTTTCAACAGATCGTTTTCAACAGATTTACCACATTCGCCTTGCTATACACATTGAATTGCGTTATCTGTTGACGTAATGAAAAGAAAGGTGTTTTTAAGAGGAAGTGTTAGCTTTCGTTCGATATAATAAGATTTCTGATTGGATGAAGGGAACAGTCGGTGTTTTGACAAAAAGCAATCACAGGTGCCGTATTTTCCACTACTCACCATGCTCACCAGCTAGATATAGAATCTCACACAGCTCTCACACAGCTCTAATGATGCTCTCAACCGTGTTGTATAAACAAAGACTGTGTAGAGACAATTCACTGTTTGCTTGAAAGCTCTTGGACGAAATTGTGTGCTCAAGTGTATCGAGGTGGAAACTGTGCATAGATGCGTTTATAATAGAATCGCTTTGTAGCCAAACCTTTCCATGTACCCCTCGTAGATTGAGATTTTCATAGGATTTATTGATTTCATATTGCTTGTAAAACAAAATGTATGCTTAAAGAACTAACAAACTATTTGCTTAAAATGGATTTCTCAAATAAAAAAATTTAAAAAATGCGGTAAAATGGCTTCCCAAAACGAAATGCGCGCGAACAGCTAGTAGGAAATAACTGTTTTTTACACAGCCATAAATTTCAGGACAAAACTAAACACGTGTAAAAGAAACACAAATATGGATTGGCCCTGCTTACCATACAAATGCGTCCGCACGTCGGTGTATTTTTATTTCGCAAGGGCAGCTTTAGGTATCCAAGATTATTGAAAATACACCGGAGCATCAGATACAACGCTGTATGCGTAGCCTAAAGTGTGAATTAATGAACATAATGAGCATACGAAATGATTACAATTATTATAAACCTTTGATTTGTTTGTGTTTTATTACAATCTTATTTGGTATCAGCGATTAAGTTTTTGAAGATTCTTTTGAGAATGAAAGTCTCGCTCCAATAAGAGCTGTCCCTTACATAGCTCCTCAAATCAAAGAGTGATGGTTTGCCAATCTTTATATTTAGATACGCATTATTAATGTATTTTGTACAAAACGTGGTTACGTATCACAATTTGTTTTGTTTTTTTGGTTTTCTTTTTCATTTTTATAGTTCTTTAAAAGCAGATGACCCGATCGACAGCTAGTGTACACATAAACTTATCTTTTGCTAGATTTTCCAATGGAGACACATATTGTGGTAAAAAAAAGGCAAAAACCTTTTCAACTACAATTTCTGTTGATAAAGACTACATTCATGAAGTTGTAAACCATTGTAGGAGCTATGCATGGATCCCCACAGGACAAAGGTACAAAAGGACTCATTTTCAGATCTTCAGACCCCACAGCAACAGTTACAGTTTACACTACTACATGCACTTTATCTATTCAAGGAAGTCAACATGCTGATTGGGTTAAATCTGCTCTTCCCGAGATTGAAGAGAGGATAGATATGATCATGATGATAGATACAGATAAACAGGAACCAGACATACGGTATTCCATTTGAATATGACCATAAGGAACTCAGAGACCTGCATACATAACTAGCCCGATCCTTCAATGAACTATGTGAAAGGAATGCTCTTTTACAAGTCTGCACACACAACAGCCCACCCCTTTTTTTCAGAGCACCGTGTGTCAGCCACGCAATCAACTACTCCAACGTACTCCCAATCCCTACAGTCTAAACCAGTGGAAACTAACTCTTCAATCCCACTTCGCAACTACTACAATGTGCTCAATGTTGAACCAACGCCTCTATTACCAACTGCATCAAGTGGCCCAGATATTTCCCAAATGTCATCCCCTAGACAGTCCCAACACAGCAGTAGAAAAACCCGGACACCAAAACAACCACCAAGACCCAAACCATCTGAAGTTGAACCAGTACCACCAGTATCAGATCCAAACATCCTCTTTAGTAACTCAATGTGCTCACGGATTCGAGAACGCAGCTTCTACAGAGGTAAAACTACAAAAGTTATAGATAAAAGTGGAGCCACCATCTCAGACGTACAAAGAGAAGTTACATTTTTTAAAGGCAACACTGCAAAAGTTCAATGTGTTATATTACATTAAGCATGAACAAACAGCACTGCCAGAGAATCTGTAGAAACTTATGAGAGACTATAAAGATATACCCTCCATGACAAGGTAAACGTGTCTCACAACAGCTAAATCGAACCTTTCATAGTTAATGCTCTAGCTAGTACACGTGTGACTTTTGTTGCCAATTCGCCAACATTCCTGAATGGTAATACTAATAGACTTTTTTAGATAGTCCGAGGTGCTCTGACGATAACACTCTGATCGGCCACGCAATCCACGTGTATGCCAGTAGGGCAACAGAACCGCTACATGAACGGGCTAGACTTTACGATTTGTACTGGGACTATGTTCATTTCAATAACCACGGACTTGGTAAGCTAGTACATAACCTTGGTAGAGCTATCACAGAGAATGTATTCCCTTTCAGCCAAGAACTGCAACAAGGAGTCAAATAAATTGCTGCTCCAAGGGTGGAAGCACTGATCTTCATGTTGGCTCTTTAAATGAAAAAACAGTGCTGTTGGCTCTTTAAATGAAAAACAGTGCTGATGATAAAATTACTAACAATGAAACCAAAGTCAACTTAGTTAGTAATTCTATTGCTTTACATGTATATAATGATCATAGTGATAAATCAGATGATAGGAAGCTCATTGAAATTAGTGCCAGCGTGTTTCAAACAATCACTCAAAGGGTACAGCATGCATATGGTCGAATCCAACCAAAAGTGTCCACGGGCCAAAATAAAAGTCCGAAATAAAAATGTCTCCACAATTTTTTCCTTTTGCCCATTGATTGATGACATATTGGCCTTATAGGAACCAAAAGTGCCATTACTAATCTTGAAAAATAAATCCAGGACGTGTGATAGTAAATGTGATATCAAAACCCAATGTTACCTACGAATACCACTAGGATGCTTTCACTATCGCAATACTAATCAACCTAAAACAAATGGAATATTCCCATTAACGCTTTTTTTCGTGTAATGTAGACCACAGGGTGTCAGGAAAATGCTAGCTCAACCAGAAAATATTTGTTTTTATTTTTATAACGCGATCAATATGATCTTAGTCAATTTATGCTAGTTTATTTTTGAAAATGAAGTTTAGGTCAGTTTCTGTATTTTATTTATCAAATGAGTATGAATCAATTTACACATTGTATAAGAACGAGTAGGATATATGTTTTCAAGAATGTTAGGAATTATAAGCATACACCTAACGCTTTATACAATAAAAAGGTGAACAAACCCGGGTATTCGTAGGTAACATGAGCGATTTAACAATATCTATATTGAGTTTAGAGGTTTAAAGTTTGCTATTATGGTAATGAATTAATAAAATGGTAGTTTTAGATCTCTTTCAGATGGTACGTCCAAATGAATAAATGCTATTACCTTATATCAAAATTTTTTTGATGCTTTTAGCAAGATTTTGACCACTTCATTTTGATATACAAGTAGTTAATCAGCAATTTTACATAATAAATAATTGTTGAATGAATCCGTATATGGGTAATAATAGTGTCCTGGGGTACCGCTTAAAGTTTTTGACAATTAATTTCCATTGGTAGCGACACTTCATTACACATGTCATGTATTATGCTGTATTCGTAAGTAACATTTCAGTATTTGTAGGTAAGAATTAGACTTTTGGTGGATATCCCAATCGAAACTTCATTTTATAAAGCACTTTGAATGTATCATTTTCTTTATGTGCGTTTATTGATACTTTAGACCCTATCATGTATTAATAATGTCGGTTCACAGCGGTTGAAAGAGTATTGAAGTAAGAAACAAAGGCACTAAAGTGACTTTAATTTGCTTAATTGCACACAACTCGCTTAAAACCGTTATTGCAGACTTGTGAAGTCCATCTTGGAGTCAGTTACGTCTTGTGGCCTTTCGTTTGAGGGCAACTACAATTAGCTTTATACCAGGGTCCATCATTATGTTGTCTGTCTAGATCATGAGACAATGAGAACAGTCGTTTTTTCCATGGTATTCGTAGGTAACCTTAGCGAAAACGTCAAAAGTTACCTTCGAATAAATCAATTTGGACACAAATTACTCAGACACCAGAAGGTCGGTAAACATTTAAAATGAAGCACACATGACAGTTGACAAATCCAAGTATTTATCCCTTCTAATCTTCTTTGAATCTGATTTTTCTTTCAAATGAGCAGACCGTCGTCTATTTCAGTACATATTTTCAACAATTAAGCCGTATTCAGTTTTGCATGGTGGGCATGTATGTGAATTCGCAACTTTCATTGACATATGATTTGATAGCAAACATACAGGCCTTCGTTATGTACCAATATGGGCATTGGCATGAATGGTGGTGTTTCACAATACTGTCATGATAAATAATTGTATTCGTAGGTAACATTCGGTTACCGAAATTTACCTACGAATACTTGCTTTTATTGTTGACATCTCAGAAATATTTAAACGCAGGCTATTGAAACTTGGTAGAAATAAAGAGTGTATTACCCTGCACCTATTGCTTAACTATTGTTTACTATTCTCTCACTTTGTGGAAATGACACAGCTTTTAACATGTATTCGGAGGTAATGCATATTTTTTACCAAACCTACCTTTGTGCCATTTAGAATTTCTGGCAGCTAAACACAATAATAAAGATGCCCGAATGCAATGCATTTCAGTATTGGACATATCAAAGCTTGTATCAATTGCGCATTTATTAGTGATTTCCATTTTTAAAGATATATCTAGTGCTATGAAAAATTGTATTCGTAGGTAATGTAAAAAATACCACTCAAAAAATGATCACAAAAATTCATAATTATGTACAAATATGTGAAAAATTGAACAGGCAATCTTTGAATACACGCCTTTCAGGAAATCAATTTAGATTCAATCCAATGACTTCTTTTCATAACTGATTTAGACGTTTTTAAAAATACTTTAAGAAATATTTGGAAAAAATGGGTAAAAATAGCATGTTTTGGGGTCTCTGTGTCTAAGTTTTTCACAGAAGGGGGTCTTATTATATATGGCGCGAAGCGTATGATCAAGGCGAATAAACACAATACAAAAATGAATGCCAATTGATTAATGCTTTTAAGTTATGGCCCTGAACATGCCGTGTACACTTTTCGTTGGATTCGACCATATATGTGCTAAGTTCTCCTCATCAAGTAATTGTGTGCTCTTATTGTACCCTTCCTTTTCATATTTACTGTATTGATTCCTCTTATTGGTGGAACACCTGCTTCTTCAAAACAAGTATCAAGGAGCTACCTTTTATTAAAGAGGTTAAAATTGGCTTATGATAAATTTGACAATGAAGATATTGATCATGTTTTTCATCATGAAATTGATGCTTCATACGCAAACAGTGTTAATGATATTTATGATGACAATGATGAAGATATTATATTATGCATGATAATGTAAATATTGTAAATAATGACAGTGATGTCACTGATGCTATTGTTAGGAACTCTGTACATATAACCTTTGCTAATGATGTTTCAATCAGAACAAATGTTATGGAAAATGAAAATTCTCAAGATGTTCATGCCAACGGTGCAAACCATGATACTAAGTTAGATGAATGAAGAAATGAATAGTGTTTATAAAGTGCCAACAAGTAACTATAATGAGTGTACAAACAAGTGTTGTTAGGTAAAAGATACTGTAAAAGTAAGCGTACTTAATTCTGGTAATAATAAATCTAATAAATTTAGTTCTACTTTACGTGAAAATATTCATGCTAAAAATAACTTATCTGTCTTGAATGAAAGTGCGTTGTAGTCTTTGAATGTCATATTTTCGATCTTGGAAAGGACCAGGGCTCTTATGACCAGATGACAAGTGTCATAATCCAAGAACCGAAGTATCCAGGAAATGTTGCGAATCTGGTACGTAAGGTTAGAACAAAGAGTCTTGACATAAACGCACAGAGACATTTGACAGTCAAATATAACCCTTAGGTTACGTACAGAATCTGAAGGACTGATGGACTTGTCCCCAACCCTCAAAGCAACCGGTATCATTGACCGCTTCAGGTGTTGGGTGGTGGTCAAACAAACTTAGTTTTGCTGTCATTAAGTTTCATCATCTTCATTCTCATCCAAGCCTTATGAGCACCAATACAAATACAATAGGGTACTGGGTGTTGGAGTTAGGGGTCCCAGGGTTGGGTATAGTAGGTACCAGGAAAGGGGCAAGAGGTACCGGGCATTGGGTAGGGGTTTACCGGATGTGGGATTAGGGTCCCAGAGACGGGTCATGGGTCTTGGGGATGGTGTTAGAGGTTCCAATAATGGAGTTAAGGTCCCACAGTTGGTGTTAGAGGTCCCGGGATAGGGTTAGGGGTGTTGGGGATGGAGATGCCCAAGGGCGCCAATTTGGCACCCATCTGATTCTGAAACTAGACACCCTCGACAACCACTTTCTGCAAACAAAAAATATCGTATTTGTACCCTATGTCACAGTCATGTTTAAGTTCCTACTGACTATATACACCACCCGAGACTGGTACCCGCACAAGCACAAGCAAACTTGACAAACACTAGTAAAAACGTAAAAAATTACAAATGCGAAACAGAGAAGAACGTGTTGCTGAGATGGAAACTGAGCATGAACTGATCTACTCACGCACTCTCACACCTGTAAGCTCTCGTAAAGCCAGTCCAGCCCTTCAACCTAATAATTATATTTACATATTTGCCTTGTTTAGAACGCTTCATTACTGGAATAATAGAGAAAGAAAAACTTTAACCATATTCGCTTTCATTACGCAATAAAAAAACTTAAACTCGACGCTATATGAACATTGCTATGTTTAACTCGAGGGAATCAAACATTTCTGAAATGTCCGAACAGACGTTATTAATATCAAATTAACAGAAATACATTTCAGACATGCTTGATGCCCCCGGCTTTGCACAGTACAATGGCCATACATTATGGTGATTGACTTTTATTATTGTGCTCTAAGCAGTCAATATGAACAAATCGTACTACCCTAAACAAATCGTACTACCCACCTTTAATAAGCAGTCAATATGAACAAATCGTACTACCCATCTTTAAATTTTCCCGATTGAGCATTCCCACTAACCATGCTGACGTCAGACTAATATAGTTTCCTTCCCACCATCATTTTATCCGAATCATATTGAAATAGTAAAAGATTGTCATTATTTGAAATTAAACATATGAATATATGCGTAGGATGGAAGACGAAAGAAAATGAGAAAAAACATACATATCACGTTATACGTTCTTTACTTCTTTAGCTTCTGTATACGGGGTTAAATAGCTGATTTATTTTTCTTCTTTTGGCTAGTATCCGTTGCTTTGCATCATTATGTTTAGATGGTATAACCTGCTTACTATTTGATGCCTTATTATTATTAGTTTCTGGTGTTTTTGGTGTGTTTTTTTTTTGGGGGGTCTGAGCCTTTATTATAGAAATGAAGAAAATCACATGTTACACATGCTTAAAACATTAAATCAACTATTTTCAAAAATACAGAAGCTACTGCATTACGCGGGTTGTTGCAGCGCCCTAATTTTCAAGTATAAATTTCATGTACCGTTATATTGGATACCAATGTATAGGTATGGGTCTCTTCTATCCAGTGATACCACAATAAGTACACATTCCACACAAAATGTCACTATGGCGTCATAATGTGAGGGCGCCTATTCTCTTGATCGGGCTGACGTCACAAAGGGGAAATAGCCTTGTAAAACCAGTGTACGCATGTGCAGTTCCCCTTTCTCGAGTTGGTTGCTATGCGCGAGCTTGTGCAAAGGGGACGAAGGCGACAATGTTCCCGGATGTCCGACCGAGTGAATGCAAATTTGGTAAATTCTGCCTATGTGCAAAAGTATAGGTAAAGTTGATTTTCGGCTAAGAACTCCACAAAAATACGATTTTCACCGAATTTTCTCCTGAGTATAAAAGGAAATGACTATTTACACCTTACTAATAAGTAAAAGTCAGTAGCTCTTGGACTAATTTTACAAGAGCGAAATGAAAATCATTGATTTCCCTGTAGAAACCAATGATTGGCCTCACCAACCCCCTCTATGGTCATCTTTGATGGCCAGTCAATTTATCCCTAAAATGAGTGCAAAGGATGGATCTATGATTAGCTTAGGTCATTTGGGCGTAAATGGGTGCGTTTTAATTGATGACGGATAAAAATCTTAGGGGGACCCCTTCGTAGTTCTAGAGTTAACAGTCTGCGTTGAGTATTTGTACTTCATGCTTCAAGAATATGATTACACAATGCCATAAGAATATAAAATACAAAAACTTTATAAAAAATATCCAACAGTCTTTAAAAAAAATCAGCAAAACTCAGATATTGATACCTTTGTCATTGTCATAGATGTACGAACATAGCCTGTTAGTGGTTCAGACGAAAGCCGTGTATTTAAGACAAAATAAGGCAAATTTACACGAATCTGTAATTTGTAATTTATATACTGACAATATATAAATTAACTATATGTATTTGAATGGGACTTCAACATTGTCAATACTTTAGTTTTCTTTGTTTTTTGCCAAATTTTTCATTTCAAAAATACCAAATGACAATTTGAATGACTTATACTTCACTAAAACAGTGATTAGAAATTAAACACTTTTCTAAACACAATAATTTGCCTTCACTTTGTAAACACGTTTAGAAGCTAAACTACATGTGTCAAAATTCTGAACATTGGTCCGTGATGGTGTTCAATTTCTAAATATATGACATCCATATTCTAAACATAACGTTTCTAAACACATTCTTGCCTTCAATTTCTAAAAACTAGTTTTGCGGTGAGTGTAGAAACTAAACACATAACAGCACTAGGCAGCCATTCGATGATGTCAATGCCTTTATGCGTTACGTAATTGATACGCCCAGTCAGATGTTTTTCACGCTTGCCAAACACAAGTCACCCAATTTTGAAAACTGCGCGTTGAATATACACTCTCATGAATATTAATTGGCAACATTTTTGGTCAAAATCCTATTGACAACAGGGACATATACTTGTATTGTGACACATTGTTCCTTTGTATTCGCCGTAGATGTGACGTAGTTAATCGAATTAACTACCATAGCAATAGATGGATACAATATATCGCCCTTCACTACAACGTTCACGCGGTACCGATGCATTGAACCATAGATGTCAAAGAAAGCCTGATCACTCGCACCTGTAAGATTAGTATCTTGAAAAAGAACTGTATTGTATTCAATCTATGTTTGCTGACATACACAGGTAATTAGTGCAATCTGCTTGTAGTGCACGGCGATCTATTCGAAAATTGTAATCATCTATTGCTATGGTAGTTAATCCGATTATGACGTCACTTCTACGGTATATTAATTGATCGATATAATTTTCATTCAGGAAAGTTATCTAAAAAAGAGCACAGTGATTTATAGTGCGTTAGGCACAAGCACAACGCCTAGACGTTGATCCACAAGCCTCAGCACATTATACAGGTTGTCGCTGACCAATACGGCCCCACATCATTCCATAAGCCATTTAACAACAATTTAAGGATTTGCTGCTACAAGAGCGCATACCTTAGACATTCCACAAATAACCTTCGCAACCAGGATCAGCTCCCCGAGTTTCATACGGGTTACAACGAGACAAATAGCAGTAAATTCCTTGTCCAGGGGAATTTCAAGCTAACTCAATTTTTCCACGAGAGCGTACTAGGCACCGCCAGGTTCGAACCCGCAACCTCTCGCACCATAGTCGAACGCCTTATCGATTGAGCTAACTTGACTGCTTAGTCCATTGAGACTCGCATTGAGATATGCCCATAGGCATACATGCCGAGAGTTGTTGTTGTACTATCTAGTGTATGGTGGTCTTATATACTATTGATATTCACAGAATGCCTTAGTATATTTCGACCTGGGTAAAAAACCATGAATTATCACGTTATTTTTTATCTCTATAAAAACCTATTGTCAGGCTTGGATTTGAATATATATGTTTAAATAATATGGCAAGCTTCAGTTGAGGCCTTGGAATTAAAAATTTTCTTGAGTTGGTAGCGATAAAGATGCGTAACGTAATTAGCCTGCGCAGATCGTAAAAAAATCAGTCCTTTCAGCTGGTGAGTGGCATCGGCGCATGCGTAGTGGGAAAGAAACGTATCTATCTATCGGGTTTTTTTTTCTTAGCCTGAGTCACTCGGTTCCTGTCTCGAAACTATTAAACACGGCGGAACAAATCTCCATGCGTGGCTGTTGAAGAAATAGTGGATTCAACCCACTACCATGGCAATTTCGGACACGAAGATATCGGGGTGATGACGCTGTGTATCATTAACTATTATAGGAAATTTCGGCGATACCATTAACTGATAAAGAAAACTCTATCCTGCTGAATTTTGAACTTTATGACACCTGAATATCCTTAAAACATAACCTGAAATGTTGAATGTCATCTCATTGGGGCGTATTGACTGGTTAAGCTCACCCCTGTCGTAAGAAATGTCACTCTTCGACTACGTTTTAACACCCTCAAATGAAAATGTAAATATGATGTTAAACACGACGAAATATCACTCGCAACATCTGCCTCCGCAATTTTTATTATTATTCATATTTTTGGACACTTATTTACTGGTGTAAAAACTGTATTAGTAGGACAGGGGAAAATGGTCGTTATTTGACCCATTGCTATGGTAATTAATTATGTTACATCAGTACTTTTACAGCGAATACCTGGACGCCTTAGCACATTGTTACGAGTAATCTGCCAGTCAATTTATTTAAATGATACGCCTAAATAAGGTGGGCGGTAAACAACTGTACGTCGACGGCTAAAGTGTGCTCAAAAGGTACCACTTTCTCAAGTGGTCGCTTTCATCGTGTGACTTTCTTTTGATCACTTATTGACAGTAGCCTGCCTTGTAAAGCCTCTTTTGTCTAAAAAATAAGGTATCACTTTTTGAATAGCTTAATTGTCGGCATATCAAATCGGCATCAAAGGAACAATGTGTTACGTAATCTATATCTCCATGTTTATTCAACCTCCTTGAATGATGTTTATATCCTATGTATGACTACACGCCACCCATCTGCTTTTTAGGTGCTATTTTCAATAAACATGAATCTACTCGCTATACTTCTCCATCTACAAAGGATTAGCCTACTTCAAATACGTAAGTAGCAATACTCTAGAAACATCATTTTGGACTGTTTAGATTCCTATCTCATTTTCACGCATATTCTTTCCGGGATATTCTTCTGCAGCGCACATTGTTAAAGTACAATTTCCATTCATACATCATGTACACCATATCTTGATGTCTGACAACGAATATCATGAAGAAATTTTGAAGCCTTAAGACAAAGAAAATTGATTGAACAGTTCCTTCAGTTTGTTTACAGACAGGGCATGAAAAGTTGATAATACCCCAGGACAAATCCCAAACCATCTAGACATCAATGCATTCTGACGCTGGCGCGCGCAGATATTACTTTAAAATTTAAACATAAAGAAACATGCAAGAATTCTTTTTTTTTTTTCATTGTGTTGATTTATTCGCGCAACTACCTGTAGAAAATTTTTCGTATCAGTTCATACGTATGATTTGTTTTAAACTAAAAAATGTTCTCTCTAGAGATATTCTCGCTTATTCTAAATTCACTGAAACTTGTAGAAAATTTTTAGTTCATACGTATGATTTATTTTAAACTAAAAAATGTTCTCGAGAGATACCTCGCTTATTCTAAATTCACTGAAACATTTAGCGCTGGAAGTAGGTTTATCATTTTTTCACTATAAATTGATCAAATTGAATATCAGTTGCAAATTATACCAATTCATTCCTCGAGCCTATCCATAACAGAAAATTTATGACCCATCACATCACATCACATCACATCACATCACATCACATCACATCAAAACAGACCATTCCGTGGCCGAAATAAAAATGGAGATTTAAACACTAGGATAAACTGCTGTTTTTTAGCTTTAAGATGACACCTTAATATTTGTTTAAATCAGATTTTTGTCAAGCCCAGTGATCGTATATCAATTTAGCTGCATAGAAATCCGCGATCTACAGCTGTATTTGAAACAAAATGACCAAGACTTCAACACCATTTTACTACTGAAGATAAAACAGCATTAAGAATTTATGACCAAAAACCTACGCCCTACAAAACTGTACTTCAAGTACTACCATTTTGCTGCAAGCTTTATAACATTGATCATTGTTGATTGAACTGTATTTCCAATCGAAATAAAACTTGATTGATTTAACCTCTAAAGGAAAAACTGTTCTTTAAATATTTATTGTCTTTATTAAATTATCAACGCTGTATGCGTAGCCTAAAGTGTAAATTAATGAACATAATGAGCATACGAAATGATTACAATTATTATAAACCTTTGATTTGTTTGTGTTTTATTACAATCTTATTTGGTATCAGCGATTAAGTTTTTGAAGATTCTTTTGAGAATGAAAGTCTCGCTCCAATAAGAGCTGTCCCTTACATAGCTCCTCAAATCAAAGAGTGATGGTTTGCCAATCTTTATATTTAGATACGCATTATTAATGTATTTTGTACAAAACGTGGTTACGTATCACAATTTGTTTTGTTTTTTTGGTTTTCTTTTTCATTTTTATAGTTCTTTAAAAGCAGATGACCCGATCGACAGCTAGTGTACACATAAACTTATCTTTTGCTAGATTTTCCAATGGAGACACATATTGTGGTAAAAAAAAAGGCAAAAACTTTTTCAACTACAATTTCTGTTGATAAAGACTACATTCATGAAGTTGTAAACCATTGTAGGAGCTATGCATGGATCCCCACAGGACAAAGGTACAAAAGGACTCATTTTCAGATCTTCAGGCCCCACAGCAACAGTTACAGTTTACACTACTACATGCACTTTATCTATTCAAGGAAGTCAACATGCTGATTGGGTTAAATCTGCTCTTCCCGAGATTGAAGAGAGGATAGACATGATCATGATGATAGATACAGATAAACAGGAACCAGACATACGGTATTCCATTTGAATATGACCATAAGGAACTCAGAGACCTGCATACATAACTAGCCCGATCCTTCAATGAACTATGTGAAAGGAATGCTCTTTTACAAGCGCAGAATGCAAGTCTGCACACACAACAGCCCACCCCCCTTTTTTCAGAGCACCGTGTGTCAGCCACGCAATCAACTACTCCAACGTACTCCCAATCCCTACAGTCTAAACCAGTGGAAACTAACTCTTCAATCCCACTTCGCAACTACTACAATGTGCTCAATGTTGAACCAACGCCTCTATTACCAACTGCATCAAATGGCCCAGATATTTCCCAAATGCCATCCCCTAGACAGTCCCAACACAGCAGTAGAAAAACCCGGACACCAAAACAACCACCAAGACCCAAACCATCTGAAGTTGAACCAGTACCACCAGTATCAGATCCAGACATCCTCTTTAGTAACTCAATGTGCTCACGGATTCGAGAACGCAGCTTCTACAGAGGTAAAACTACAAAAGTTATAGATAAAAGTGGAGCCACCATCTCAGACGTACAAAGAGAAGTTACATCCTTTAAAGGCAACACTGCAAAAGTTCAATGTGTTATATTACATTAAGCATGAACAAACAGCACTATCAGAGAATCTGTAGAAACTTATGAGAGATTATAAAGATATACCATCCATGACAAGGTAAACGTGTCTCACAACAGCTAAATCGAACCTTTCATAGTTAATGCTCTAGCTAGTACACGTGTGACTTTTGTTGCCAATTCGCCAACATTCCTGAATGGTAATAGACTTTTTTAGATAGTCCGAGGTGCTCTGACGATAACACTCTGATCGGCCACGCAATCCACGTGTATGCCAGTAGGGCAACAGAACCGCTACATGAACGGGCTAGACTTTACGATTTGTACTGGGACTATGTTCATTTCAATAACCACGGACTTGGTAAGCTAGTACATAACCTTGGTAGAGCTATCACAGAGAATGTATTCCATTTCAGCCAAGAACTGCAACAAGGAGTCAAATAAATTGCTGCTCCAAGGGTGGAAGCACTGATCTTCATGTTGGCTCTTTAAATGAAAAACAGTGCTGAAATGATGCTGATGATAAAATTACTAACAATGAAACCAAAGTCAACTTAGTTAGTAATTCTATTGCTTTACATGTATATAATGATCATAGTGATAAATCAGATGATAGGAAACTCATTGAAATTAGTGCCAGCGTGTTTCAAACAATCACTCAAAGGGTACAGCATGCATATATGTGCTAAGTTCTCCTCATCAAGTAATTTTGTGCTCTTATTGTACCCTTCCTTTTCATATTTACTGTATTGATTCCTCTTATTGGTGGAACACCTGCTTCTTCAAAACAAGTATCAAGGAGCTACCTTTTATTAAAGAGGTTAAAATTGGCTTATGATAAATTTGACAATGAAGATATTGATCATGTTTTTCATCATGAAATTGATGCTTCATACGCAAACAGTGTTAATGATATTTATGATGACAATGATGAAGATATTATATTATGCATGATAATGTAAATATTGTAAATAATGACAGTGATGTCACTGATGCTATTGTTAGAACTCTGTACATATAACTTTTTGCTAATGATGTTTCAATCAGAACAAATGTTATGGAAAATGAAAATTCTCAAGATGTTCATGCCAACGGTGCAAACCATGATACTAAGTTAGATGAATGAAGAAATTAATAGTGTTTATAAAGTGCCAACAAGTAACTATAATAATAGGTAAAAGATACTGTAAAAGTAAGCGTACTTAATTCTGGTAATAATAAATCTAATAAATTTAGTTCTACTTTACGTGAAAATATTCATGCTAAAAATAACTTATCTGTCTTGAATGAAAGTGCGTTGTAGTCTTTGAATGTCATATTTTCGATCTTGGAAAGGACCAGGGCTCTTATGACCAGATGACAAGTGTCATAATCCAAGAACCGAAGTATCCAGGAAATGTTGCGAATCTGGTACGTAAGGTTAGAACAAAGAGTCTTGACATAAACGCACAGAGACATTTGACAGTCAAATATAACCCTTAGGTTACGTACAGAATCTGAAGGACTGATGGACTTGTCCCCAACCCTCAAAGCAACCGGTATCATTGACCGCTTCAGGTGTTGGGTGGTGGTCAAACAAACTTAGTTTTGCTGTCATTAAGTTTCATCATCTTCATTCTCATCCAAGCCTTATGAGCACCAATACAAATACAATAGGGTACTGGGTGTTGGAGTTAGGGGTCCCAGGGTTGGGTATAGTAGGTACCAGGAAAGGGGTAAGAGGTACCGGGCATTGGGTAGGGGTTTACCGGATGTGGGATTAGGGTCCCAGAGACGGGTCATGGGTCTTGGGGATGGTGTTAGAGGTTCCAATAATGGAGTTAAGGTCCCACAGTTGGTGTTAGAGGTCCCGGGATAGGGTTAGGGGTGTTGGGGATGGAGATGCCCAAGGGCGCCAATTTGGCACCCATCTGATTCTGAAACTAGACACCCTCGACAACCACTTTCTGCAAACAAAAATATCGTATTTGTACCCTATGTCACAGTCATGTTTAAGTTCCTACTGACTATATACACCACCCGAGACTGGTACCCGCACAAGCACAAGCAAACTTGACAAACACTAGTAAAAACGTAAAAAATTACAAATGCGAAACAGAGAAGAACGTGTTGCTGAGATGGAAACTGAGCATGAACTGATCTACTCACGCACTCTCACACCTGTAAGCTCTCGTAAAGCCAGTCCAGCCCTTCAACCTAATAATTATATTTACATATTTGCCTTGTTTAGAACGCTTCATTACTGGAATAATAGAGAAAGAAAAACTTTAACCATATTCGCTTTCATTACGCAATAAAAAAAAAACTTAAACTCGACGCTATATGAACATTGCTATGTTTAACTCGAGGGAATCAAACATTTCTGAAATGTCCGAACAGACGTTATTAATATCAAATTAACAGAAATACATTTCAGACATGCTTGATGCCCCCGGCTTTGCACAGTACAATGGCCATACATTATAGTGATTGACTTTTATTATTGTGCTCTAAGCAGTCAATGTGAACAAAACGTACTACCCACCTTTAAACAAATCGTACTACCCACCTTTAATAAGCAGTCAATATGAACAAATCGTACTACCCATCTTTAAATTTTCCCGATTGAGCATTCCCACTAACCATGCTGACGTCAGACTAATATAGTTTCCTTCCCAACATCATTTTATCCGAATCATATTGAAATAGTAAAAGATTGTCATTATTTGAAATTAAACATATGAATATAAATAAATTGAAACTTATGTCTCTCCTTATCGTAGGATGGAAGACGAAAGAAAATGAGAAAAAACATACATATCACGTTATACGTTCTTTACTTTTTAGCTTCTGTATACGGGGTTAAATAGCTGATTTATTTTTCTTCTTTTGGCTAGTATCCGTTGCTTTGCATCATTATGTTTAGATGGTATAACCTGCTTACTATTTGATGCCTTATTATTATTTTTATTTGTTTCTGGTGTTTTTTGGTGTGTGTTTTTTTTTGGGGGGGTGGGGTCTGACAAGTGAATTGTCAGGCATAAGCCTTTATTATAGAAATGAAGAAAATCACATGTATGCTTAAAACATTAAATCAACTATTTTCAAAAATACAAAAGCTACTGCATTACGCGGGTTGTTGTAGCGCCCTAATTTTCAAGTATAAATTTCATATACCGTTTTATTGGATACCAATGTATAGCTATGGGTCTCTTCTATCCAGTGATACCACAATAAGTACACATTCCACACAAAATGTCACTATGGCGTCATAATGTGAGGGCGCCTATTCTCTTGATCGGGCTGACGTCAAAAGGGAAATAGCCTTGTAAAACCAGTGTACGCATGTGCAGTTCCCCTTTCTCGAGTTGGTTGCTATGCGCGAGCTTGTGCAAAGGGGACGAAGGGGACAATGTTCCCGGATGTCCGACCGAGTGAATGCATATTTGGTAAATTCTGCCTATGTGCAAAAGTATAGGTAAAGTTGATTTTCGGCTAAGAACTCCACAAAAATACGATTTTCACCGAATTTTCTCCTGAGTATAAAAGCAAATGACTATTTACACCTTACTAATAAGTAAAAAGTTAGTAGCTCTTGGAATAATTTTACAAGAGCGAAATGAAAATCATTGATTTCCCTGTAGAAACCAATGATTGGCCTCACCAACCCCCTCTATGGTCATCTTTGATGGCCGGTCAATTTATCCCTAAAATGAGTGCAAAGGATGGATCTATGATTAGCTTAGGTCATTTGGGCGTAAATGGGTGCGTTTTAATTTATGACGGATAAAAATCTTAGGGGGGACCCCTTCGTAGTTCTAGAGTTAACAGTCTGCGTTGAGTATTTGTACTTCATGCTTCAAGAATATGATTACACAATTCCATAAGAATATAAAATACAAAAACTTTATAAAAAATATCCAACAGTCTTTTAAAAAAAATCAGCAAAACTCAGATATTGATACCTTTGTCATTGTCATAGATGTACGAACATAGCCTGTTAGTGGTTCAGACGAAAGCCGTGTATTTAAGACAAAATAAGGCAAATTTACACGAATCTGTAATTGTGACCTGGCAGCACAAACGAGCCGTAAATTCCCTAAATTGTATTCTGAGTTATGGTGTAAAATGTGTATGAAGGTCGTATTCATCGGTCACTTAAGCTGGCGCGACATCTGTCTTATTTGGATAGTCACAACACCAATCAATAATCCTATTATTGAAGTGGATAATAAGCTTCTACCTTAGATGGCTATAGAACTTTTAATAGCTCTGGTCTTTGTTTGCTTTTACTAAATCCTTTTCAAGTGGTGGGTTATTTGTATAGGTATGCATAACCAACAATTAACAATGAGAGAACCTTCTTAAACCTCGTTGACTTGGGGATGATTTGAAATGACCGCCAATTATGACTGTTTGATATTTATTGCCAGCAATGTGGAAAAAGAGACACACATAGAAACCAAAAAAGCTATAATTTTGTTGAAGGAGCAAAGTTTAACTAACCATAACTCCGCTTCTGGATATCGTTTGAAGTCAAATGATATACCATTTTTAAGCTTATGATGTTTATTTTTTAAACACAAAATAAAACAAAATTGACCGGGGGAGGAATTTACGGCTCATTCGCCGTGGACGGTCAATTTGTAATTTATATACTGACAATATATAAATTAACTATATGTATTTGAATGGGACTTCAACATTGTCAATACTTTAGTTTTCTTTGTTTTTTGCCAAATTTTTCATTTCAAAAATACCAAATGACAATTTGAATGACTTATACTTCACTAAAACAGTGATTAGAAATTAAACACTTTTCTAAACACAATTTGCCTTCACTTTGTAAACACGTTTAGAAGCTAAACTACATGTGTCAAAATTCTGAACATTGGTCCGTGATGGTGTTCAATTTCTAAATATATGACATCCATATTCTAAACATAACGTTTCTAAACACATTCTTGCCTTCAATTTCTAAAACTATTTTTGCGGTGAGTGTAGAGACTAAACACATAACAGCACTAGGCAGCCATTCGATGATGTCAATGCCTTTATGCGTTACGTAATTGATACGCCCAGTCAGATGTTTTTCACGCTTGCCAAACACAAGTCACCCAATTTTGAAAACTGCGCGTTGAATGTACACTCTCATGAATATTAATTGGCAACATTTTTGGTCAAAATCCTATTGACAACAGGGACATATACTTGTATTGTGACACATTGTTCCTTTGTATTCGCCGTAGATGTGACGTAGTTAATCGAATTAACTACCATAGCAATAGATGGATACAATATATCGCCGTTCACTACAACGTTCACGCGGTACCGATGCATTGAACCATAGATGTCAAAGAAAGCCTGATCACTCGCACCTGTAAGATTAGTATCTTGAAAAAGAACTGTAATGTATTCAATCTATGTTTGCTGACATACACAGGTAATTAGTGCAATCTGCTTGTAGTGCACGGCGATCTATTCGAAAATTGTAATCATCTATTGCTATGGTAGTTAATCCGATTATGACGTCACTTCTACGGTGTATTAATTGATCGATATAATTTTCATTCAGGAAAGTTATCTAAAAAAGAGCACAGTGATTTATAGTGCGTTAGGCACAAGCACAACGCCTAGACGTTGATCCACAAGCCTCAGCACATTATACAGGTTGTCGCTGACCAATACGGCCCCACATCATTCCATAAGCAACATCTGCCTCCGCAATTTTTATTATTATTCATATTTTTGGACACTTATTTACTGGTGTAAAAACTGTATTAGTAGGACAGGGGAAAATGGTCGTTATTTGACCCATTGCTATGGTAATTAATTATGTTACATCAGTACTTTTACAGCGAATACCTGGACGCCTTAGCACATTGTTACGAGTAATCTGCCAGTCCATTTATTTAAATGATACGCCTAAATAAGGTGGGCGGTAAACAATTACTGTACGTCGACGGCTAAAGTGTGCTCAAAAGGTACCACTTTCTCAAGTGGTCGCTTTCATCGTGTGACTTTCTTTTGATCACTTATTGACAGTAGCCTGCCTTGTAAAGCCTCTTTTGTCTAAAAAATAAGGTATCACTTTTTGAATAGCTTAATTGTCGGCATATCAAATCGGCATCAAAGAAACAATGTGTTACGTAATCTATATCTCCATGTTTATTCAACCTCCTTGAATGATGTTTATATCCAATGCATAACTACACGCCACCCATCTGCTTTTAGGTGCAATTTTAAATAAACATGAATTTACTCGATATACTTCTCCATCTAAAAAGGATTAGCCTACTTCAAATACGTAAGTAGCAATACTCTAGAAACATCATTTTGGACTGTTTAGATTCCTATCTCATTTTCACGCATATTCTTTCCGGGATATTCTTCTGCAGCGCACATTGTTAAAGTACAATTTCCATTCATACATCATGTACACCATATCTTGATGTCTGACAACGAATATCATGAAGAAATTTTGAAGCCTTAAGACAAAGAAAATTGATTGAACAGTTCCTTCAGTTTGTTTACAGACAGGGCATGAAAAGTTGATAATACCCCAGGACAAATCCCTAACCATCCTGACATCAATGCATTCTGACGCTGGCGCGCGCAGATATTACTTTAAAATTTAAACATAAAGAAACATGCAAGAATTCTTTTTTTTTTTCATTGTGTTGATTTATTCGCACAACTATCTGTAGAAATTTTTTCGTATGATTTGTTTTAAACTAAAACATGTTCTCTCTAGAGATATTCTCGCTTATTCTAAATTCACTGAAACTTTTAGCGCTGGAAGTAGGTTTATCATTTTTTCACTATAAATTGATCAAATTGAATATCAGTTGCAAATTATACCAATTCATTCCTCGAGCCTATCCATAACAGAAAATTTATGACCCATCACATCAAAACAGACCATTCCGTGGCCGAAATAAAAATGGAGATTTAAATATTTGTTTAAATCAGATTTTTGTCAAGCCCAGTGATCGTATAGCAATTTAGCTGCATAGAAATCCGCGATCTACAGCTGTATTTGAAACAAAATGACCAAGACTTCAACACCATTTTACTACTGAAGATAAAACAGCATTAAGAATTTATGACCAAAAACCTACGCCCTACAAAACTGTACTTCAAGTACTACCATTTTGCTGCAAGCTTGATAACATTGATCATTGTTGATTGAACTGTATTTCCAATCGAAATAAAACTTGATTGATTTAACCTCTAAAGGAAAAACTGTTCTTTAAATATTTATTGTCTTTATTAAATTATCAGTAGCGAATTTGCAAAGTTGATGTATGCTTTATTACTTGGTTAACGCCCGGTGGCGATTCGGTTGAGGATATACATAAATTGAATGTGATAAAGTAGGTGGACCGAACACAAGTGACACAGGTGACACTAAAGGCATAATGAAATATCCTTTTAAGGATATTAAAAGTACTATATTAATCAGGCAAATGTTTTAAGGTGACATTCGCGGGTTATACCTCTACTTTAAAATCATCATCATCATCATCAAGTACGCTGTTCGTCTGTCGACATGGCGCCCTCAATACCGGGCCTCAATAAATTCATTCCAGCTGGTGCGATTTGTAGCCTTTTCTTTAGCTGACATAAGAGTTTTATTAACTTAGCTTTATTTTAGTCTCATTTGGATATTTATTCAGTTTGTTTTAGCCTCATTTTGATATTTATTCCAGTTTTATTAATATTGAGAGTATCAACTTGCCGCAGTAGCCTGAAGAGCCCCCTCTTTTGAAGTCGACTATACCCGATGACCCCCTTTTTTTAAAAGTCATACCCGACGACCCCCCTTTTTTTTATTTGCGGCTACTCAATGACCCCCTTTTGGGGGTTGCGGCTACCCAATGACCCCTTTTTTTCTAGAATAGCATCATCAAAATGCCAAATTTGAGGAAATTTGGAACAAGAACAAGAATTTTGCTCCATTTTTTTCAAAATTTTCTTCCCGATGACCCCATTTTGAAATGTTATACCCAATGACCCCCTTTTTCATTTTGCTTATACCAAATGACCCCCTTTTTTAAATAACGTTTTGTACCCGACAGGCCCCTACTTCGCGACGTCGGTAGGCACATACCCGTCAAGTTGAGTGACCCCCCGGAAGAGCCCCGTACTCTATTTCAACTTTCTCACATTGCTTGTGATTGTTTTCCTGACAGTACAACGCAGTCGCAATCGATGACTAGTGACACATGCTGAATATGCCTATCTTCAAAATATGAAATAGAGCCCAACTATTTGCAGAAATTTGCTGTTCAAACGGTTTTATGCTCTTGAATTAACTATCTATAAGAAAACTTTTACTGTAAATTAAAATGCTGGAATGTGGCTTACAAAAGTGTGTTACCTAGGTGGCATGAAACCGAAATGTGAAATTATTTCTTTTGTCAAATCAGTGTAGAGTAGGTTATGAACGTGTTTAGGAAACTTATTTTTCATAATGATATTGATTTCATATTGCTTGCAAAATAAAATGTATGAGGAAAAAATCTGTTAAAATATGTTTTGTTATAAAGAGATAGGGCGGCATATCTGCCGTGTCCTAGCGAGACAACAGTAAATGTGAGAATTTGCTTGAAATGTCATTTTTTTCTGGATTTCTCATAGTACGTAAAGCCAAAACGAAACATTACGTTTCACTACCTGAAGTGAATTGATCAAAAAATCCACAAATTGAATTCCCTCGTGAGGTTGTTATCTGTCAATGAGGTGACCACATCACCGGGCTGTCCGACATTATAGGCAGTATATTTTTCATACATGGGTCAATGAGTTACATAAAATGACCTTGTGTGGTATTTAGTTGTGGTTAAATGTTGATCCCTCACTACAAGAGATATTACCGTCGACTTGGTTGAAAAAGGAGGTGAGACATGATCAAATCTCTCCAGGTAACAAAACGTAATGAAGGCGCGCGGCAAAAGCATCTTTTTTTCCTTCCTTTTTTCAATTATACACTTCAGGACATAACAAAACAATGTGTAAAGATCGCTAACATGAATCGGCTCTGCCCACCATAAAAATGCACCCGCACGTCCATGTATTTTTTAATTTTAGGGCGCAGCTTTAGGTTTCCAAAATTATTGAAAATATATGGGAGCAACAGACGCAATGTTGTATATATAGCCTTCAGTGTGAGTGAATGATAATAGGAACATACAACATGATTACAATGACTATACACCTTTGGGATTTGTGCGTACGTGTTTGCCGACAAACGAGGACACACACAAGATTTTTCACCCTAAACTGTGGACCTACTTCCAACCGAGGACTGTCCTCGGTCTCAAACTGCTGCAAAAGACCTCAAATGCATGCTAGATGCTTTAAACGCTATTTGCCTGAAACCGAGGACCACACGTGTAAAAACTACCGTCCGCAGGGTGATGGCTAAAATTCTGTTTCGTATTATACACAAAAAAAATCCGCCATTTTAGTCCACGGTTAGGCGATGAAAACATCATACACACGTCCTCGGTTAGATAGCAAAACACAATGTCCACGTTTGGAGGCAAACACAGACAGGGGTGTGTGTGTGTGTGTGTTTTATTAAAATCTTATTTGGTATCAGCAATTAAGTTTTTGAAAACTCTTATGAGAGTCAAAGTCTCACTCCAATAAGACCAGTCCCTGACATAGCTCCTCCAAGAGTGGTGGTTTGCCAATCTTTATATTTAGAAGAGCATTATTAAATTATTTTGTACGAAACGTGGTTACGTATCAGAATTTGTTTTTTGGTTTTCTTTTTCATTTTTAATGATCCGATTGACAGCCTTGTCCACCAAACCAAATGTACCTGATCAAAATCGAGATGTTGTCATGTGAAGAGATCTCCTTATTTTTCTCATAACCCAGTAAACATCTAAGCATAATTTTGGATGGTTATATAATTAAAAAGTGGTGGTGTACAAAATGTTTTTGTTTCTAATATGCAAATCATTGGAGCGTTTGGAATATGGGATCATATTTTTTAGGGTTAGGCCTTCACGTAAAGTGGAAAACTCCACATGGACTGCTTGGATCACAAACATACTAAGTGGATTTTCAAATCAGTCACTAAATGTGGTGTGATCAAGCAAATCAGTCACTAAATGTGGTGTGATCAAGCAAATCAGTCTGTCGGTCATATTCAATTTTCAGTTTCTTCTTGGATTGTAACAAGCATTTGCAAAGCTACATTTTACAGAAATTGAAATTGGACAACAAATCCAAACGATATGAACAGTTAAAGAGTTTCCAAAACAATAGGAAACAAAAGGAAATAATATTTCCTTTGTTTGGATGTATCTTAAAATTAATATTTCCTACTTCCGACTGATTTTGCATGATCACATCACAAATCACTTGCACAATCGACAACATAGAAATAACGAGGTTACGTTTTCTGTGCAAAGAAGATGTGAGATGCGATAAATTTTAGGCTTCCCCAGGGCCATAAACAGAAAAATGATCAAAATTAACAAAACTTGTATTAAAGCCGTACGATCTTACAATATGAAATTGTGGGTTTTTTTTTCAAACCTGATTTTTTGTTATATTTGTAATGTTTACTCATGTCCCAACTTGTACCTAAATGGAATCAGCCAATTTTTTTGTGTTTGTAGGTCAACAGGTCAATGTCCTCCCATAGAAATGTGTGTTAAACGGCCAAAATAACCAGCGGGTTGTTTTTTCACTTTACCTTGTTATTTCAGCTCAAAATGGACATAAACCTTTCCTGATCTACAGGGAAAGCAGAATTACGCATCGCACACAAGCACAATTAAACGTGAAATTACAGATGGAAACATTATTTCCCGATCATTATTAATAGCATTATTTCAGCATTTTGAGTTCATAATAAAAAATTTAAAATTTGAAGGAATTCGTACATTGAGGCTTTAAATTTCGAGTGAATGTCCGTATTTATTGGTAGAACCGTGAGTCATTCAACACTTCAAAGATGTTGTGAAGGAGTTGACTTCACGGTTTACCTGAGAGACACTGCAATGGTCATACCTATTCGCTGTCGAAGTGATGATGTTAAAGGATTAATTACCATAGCAATAGATGAATACAAATTTTGAAAAGATCGCCCTGCACTACAACACAGGGATCTACACGAAGGGATAAGCATCCTAGAGTGCTGCCCTCATTCGGAATATGTATCCTAGGTCTAGACAATAGGCAGATTAGCGGCTATTTTGTCTTCGACATGATTTTATTCACGTGTCCTTATACTTTAAGGCCCGGTCACACTATGACGAATAGGGGTGAACGGCAAGCGACGTTAAGCTGCGAATTGCAATTTTGAATTTACCGTCACTCATCGTGGGTTGCCGTTATTAGTTGTCGCTGACGAATCCGTTAGTGACCGCAGACGGTCGAAATTATTCGTCGCGTACGTAGGCAAATTTTCAACATGTTGAAAATTTTGTGACGACAAAAATATTTTGTTGGAGACCGCAACCCTCATTTCTTTGACGTTTCCATACCGTGCGATGCCGTCTCTAGTCGTTTTGAGGTCGTCACAATTTCGTTGGTAGTCGTTGTAAACGACCATTGACGAAATAACAACGGCAAGTGACGTCACATCTCGAACCCTGACGACACGTTGCGGCAAGTAACGAAATTGTAACGATATTGGTGCGACAGTGACATGCGAATTTTGTTCGGAGAGTGACGGATATTGACTGTTGATGGCGGGTCGTTTGCGAGTACCTGCGGTATTGAAACGGTGGTCTGCGATGGGTTACGATTTTTAAACGATGGTCCACGATTTTAACCTTTTGTGCGATTTTGACATTTTTTGACGTCAGTTCGATTTCAATAGACTGTCCGGCACGATGCAATTTTGAAGTTCATATAAAAGAAATATCAATAATAATCAAAAATATTAATATTTCTGATTATTTTTGATATTGATATTGATGTTAATATTTTGATTATTATTGATACTGATATTAACATTTTGATTATTATTGATATTGATGATAATATTATTGATCATTATTGCTATATTAATATTAATATTTTTGATTATTATTGATATTGATATAATAGTTTGGATTATTATTGATATTGATTTTAATATTTTGATTATTATTGATATTTTTTATTATTATTATTGATATGTGTAATATTTTTATTATTATTGATATTGATATTAATATCTTTGATTATAATAATTGATATTGATGTTAATATTTTTGATTATTATTGATATAGATATTAACAGTTTAGATTATTATTGACATTGATTTTACTATTTTTGATTATTATTGATATTTATATTATTTTTTTAATATTATTATTGATATGTGTAATATTTTTTATTATTATTGATATTGATTGTGGGATAGGCTTTTACGACGGGAATTCATAACAATTAGTGGGTTTTTATCGGGTTGCCGTCGGACAAGTTTAGAACTGTCAAGCTTTCATCAGGAGTAGCTCTGACTTCTTCAGGACAAAGTACCTAAGAATGAGACATGTAGACCACCCTTGCCTACTGATGACTTCTGAAAGAGCCGTTCACTGAAGACTGCCCTTGTCAACAGAGAACAAGGAGATCTCGCCTATCTGCTAATATACAGGTTTTGGTGGCCCCTTGACAAGGGGCAGTCTTCATTGAACGGCTCTTTCCAGAGCCACCAAACCATTAAATTTACCAGATAGGCGAGGTCTGCTTGTTTCTGTAGACAAGGGACAGTCTTCAGTGAACGGCTCTTTTCAGAGCCATAAAACCTTTAAAATCAGCAGATAGGCGAGGTCTGCTTGTTTCTGTAGACAAGGGGCAGTCGTCGGTGAACGGCTCTTTTCAGAGCCATAAAAACATTATATTAGCAGATAGGCGAGATCTGCTTGTTCTCTGTTGACAAGGGGCAGTCTTCAGTGAACGGCTCTTTTCAGAGTCATCAGTAGGCAAGGGGCGGTCTACATGTCTCATTCTTAGGTACTTTGTCCTGAAGAAGTCAGAGCTACACTAATTGTAATTGATATTGATTTTACTATTTTTTATTATTATTGATATGTGTAATATTTTTGATTATTATTGATATTGATGTTAATTTTTTTTTTATTATTATTGATATAGATATTAACAGTTTAGATTATTATTGACATTGATTTTACTATTTTTGATTATTATTGATATTTATATTATTTTTTTTATATTATTATTGATATGTGTAATATTTTTTATTATTATTGATATTGATTGTGGGATAGGCTTTTACGACGGGAATTCATAACAATTAGTGGGTTTTTATCGGGTTGCCGTCGGACAAGTTTAGAACTGTCAAGCTTTCATCAGGAGTAGCTCTGACTTCTTCAGGACAAAGTACCTAAGAATGAGACATGTAGACCACCCTTGCCTATTGATGACTCTGAAAGAGCCGTTCACTGAAGACTGCCCTTGTCAACAGAGAACAAGGAGATCTCGCCTATCTGCTAATATACAGGTTTTGGTGGCCCCTTGACAAGGGGCAGTCTTCATTGAACGGCTCTTTCCAGAGCCACCAAACCATTAAATTTACCAGATAGGCGAGGTCTGCTTGTTTCTGTAGACAAGGGACAGTCTTCAGTGAACGGCTCTTTTCAGAGCCATAAAACCTTTAAAATCAGCAGATAGGCGAGGTCTGCTTGTTTCTGTAGACAAGGGGCAGTCTTCGGTGAACGGCTCTTTTCAGAGCCATAAAACATGTATATTAGCAGATAGGCGAGATCTGCTTGTTCTCTGTTGACAAGGGGCAGTCTTCAGTGAACGGCTCTTTTCAGAGTCATCAGTAGGCAAGGGCGGTCTACATGTCTCATTCTTAGGTACTTTGTCCTGAGGAAGTCAGAGCTACACTAATTGTAATTGATATTGATTTTACTATTTTTTATTATTATTGATATGTGTAATATTTTTGATTATTATTGATATTGATGTTAATATTTTTTTTATTATTATTGATATAGATATTAATAGTTTGGATTATTATTTATATTGATTTTAATATTTTTGATTATTGTTCATATTGATGTTAATATTTTTGATTATCATTGATATTGATATTTTTGAGTGTATGACAGAACGTTGTGAAGAGTGGGAACGCCAAAGTGGACTATACGACCCGCACACACACACACAGGCTTTGATGTCGGCCGCTGAGTCACGTCATCATCGCCGCAATCCACCGTCAGCTGCCGTTCCTTGCCACAAGCAAATCCGCTGCCAGCCGTCCGACCTCGTTGCTTGTTGTCGGGCTCCATCGAGACATCGTCACTCGCCGCCCAGACAACGTCCGGTTTTGGTCGCAAGTCTCCGTTTCCTGCCGCAGCCTTTCGTCCCTTGCCGTCGTGTTGTCGCTGAAGGTCGTTCCCACTCGTCAGCGAATCTTGTTTTTCCTCTTTTTGTTGTCGCTTTGCCGTCAACATTTTGTGATTTTCACGTTCGTCACCTTTCGTTGCTTATCGTCCGTCATAGTGTGACCGGGCCTTTAAGGCCCGGTCACACTATGACGGACGGATTCGTCAGCGACAACTAACGGCAGCACACGGTGAGTGGCGGTAAATTCAAAATTGCAATTCGCAGCTTAACGTCGCTTGCCGTTCACCCCTATTCGTCACAGTGTGACCGGGCCTTAACGTCGCTTGCCGTTCACCCCTATTCGTCATAGTGTGACCGGGCCTTTAGTACACAAATATATAAGTTAACAGGTTTGAATATACAATATATTCTGTAGTAAATCGATTAAACGAAGGTGTTTGTTCAGGTATTATATATGCTTGATAAAATTAAACTGTCTGACCAGCTAGTATTCTCCTTCGCCGTCAGTGTGATTCCAGACACTCCACGTACCGTGTTGCGAAGGTGGAGGAGACTAAAGCTGTATTGACGAACACGCATGCGTTAAAAATTATGTAGCCTAAGTCGAACAATAGCGTGACGTAGTTTCCGGCATTGTTCCTATGCACTTTCACCTTCCTTGTACAACATTCACGCGGTACCTATGCATTGAACCAACGCTCTGCAGGGTCTATTGTTCTATTGTTTCCGATTAGAGCGCTGACATATTGGAAAATGTTGCCAATCAATATTCATGAGAGTGTACATTCAACGTCCAGTTTGCGAAATTGGGTGAGTTGTGTTTGGTAGGTGTGAAATACATCTGACTGGGCGTTTTAATTACGTAACGAATAAAGGCATTGACATCATCGAATGGCTGCCCAGTGCTGTTATGTGTTTTATTATTATATAGGCCTAATAATTATTATTAAATGTATTCATTATTCGTTTCTTTTCCCTTCTCTGTACTTATTGTTTCCTAGGCCTACACTTTATCACACCGTCGCTCTCATTGTCCCCTCTCACCCTCCCTCTCTCATTCCCATCATTTTCTATATATCTCTATTTATCTACTTGTCTTTATTATATCTTTTTATTTCTCCCTTCCTCCAGCCCTCTCTCATTCTCCATATCCCCTCCTCCCCTCTTCCTCCCTCCTCCCCTCCCAAGACTTCTAACAGAGGTGAATCTGCCCCTCCCCAACCCCCTCTCCCTGGGTACGCCACTATTTCTATACCAATCTCCTTCTTAAAATAAAATTAAATGGAAATTTCTTAAAAACAACCTTTATAGGCCTATGCTTATACTTACATGTATACTACACCACATTTCGCCATACAACATTTTAGAAACGCTTGCTGTTAGAATAAGAAAAATTTTAATGCTAATTTATTGCACATTCTAGGGAAGCGTGGTTACCTTTTTAAAATAACCGAATCAGAGGGTTTTCAAGTAAATATTTTTCCTGTCAAAACTGAAGCATCCTCTGTATAAAAGAAAATATGAATATTAACTGCACATCATATATAACGATTCGTGATACCCAATTGTGTCACATTTGATGTTGTTTTAGAGGTAGAGAATTTTATTTCAATTTTATATACGCCAAAATATTTTTTAATTGAGCAAGAATAAGGATAGAAAACACGTTGAAAATTCTATGTGAATATTACATTAGACACAACCAAAGATTACGGTTTCGTTTTTATGGTAATCTAATCTTTTATTTCCTGAAAAAACATTTGGGGTCTAATGTCGAATATGCACATACTTGATCAAAACATCGAACGTGTATACCAGAAAATGGTAGGTTACTCTATAGTATTTTACTGACCATGGAAATGTACTGAGACACGAGCACGTGTCAAAATCGATATAATGTATTGTCCATATAGACGCCCATTTATCATGTTTATTGTTGGATTTTTTTTTTGTATAAAACACGCAGTTAACAATAATTGAGGGCTAATAATACACATAAATGTTTTTAGGCAAATAAAATTCCAAAATATGGTACGTTTTCTGCCTTTGCTTGTCACGTGGTAGGCCTATGTTCAAATTGCGATCATATCTTTAAGTAAGTTTCAAATGGATTCCAACAAGACAAGTGGCCGAGTGGTCTAAGGCGCTTGGTTCATAGTGTTTCCAAAGTAGTGTGCCGTGAGTTCGAACCCCGCCTCCGCCAAACTTTAATGAATTAAAATTAAAATTTTACTTTTGAAAAATTTCATATTGGGGAAATGTGACTGGCAGAATTTATGTATGGCGTAGAGTGGTGTGCATGTATACGTATAGCGATTACCATTATAGTGTAATATATATATATGGACTGGACATGGCAGCCTTCATACATTCTAATGTGTAATCGATCAGCAAGAGCATTCAATTTATTTAAATGAAACGCCTAACGTCAGGTGGGTGGTAAAGATGATTGCATCGACAGCTAAAGCCTCCTTATAGACTTCAGACCCACACGAGCACAAATTTGGGATAGGTGAGTACAATGGTACCACTTTACACATGACTGCCCTTACACATGACTGTAGTGTGGTCACTTATTGATACTCGCCTGTTGTGTAGAGCGTTAATATGATGCCGGATCAGTGACCAATTTAATGGCGGAACCCCTTTATTCGAAACAATGGTACCATTTTTATGAATAGCCTGTCGCAACTTCTAATCGGCATCAAACGAACAAAAGATTATATAATCTATTGCGACTCTATTTCTATTTAAAAGCTCTTTGCATTGAACCATATGTCAAAGAAATGCTAATCACTCGCAGCTGTAAGATTAGTATCATTGAAAAGAGCGGTATTCTATTCAATCTAGAATTGCAGACATACACAGGTGATGAGTGTATCCTGCTTGTAGTGCAAGGCGATCTATTCAAAAATTGTATTCATCTATTGCTGTGGTAGTTTAGATTATTACATAACTTCGACAGCGAAAAGTGACTGAAGTACTTTAATGTGTGTACTCTAAAAGCAGCACGTTTAAATTTGTGCAAACTAATAATGCTTTATATTAGTTTCCTCTCGACCATTATTTCATCTCAATCATATAGAAATTTTTAAAATCGTCATTATTTTAACTTGAATATAATACATATAAATAAATTGACAACTTATGTCTCCCTTTAAGATAGAAGACGAAAGCTGTATCAAAATGATTGGTACCCATCAGCTTTTCGTCTGATGAAACACCTGCTTTTCATAAGCATCTACGTCATTCTATATTAATACACGATGTTATGAGTATATTTTTGATGTGGCATTCTTGACCAATCTTTTTGACACACCCTGTATATATATCACGTTGCACGTTCTTTATTTTTTTAACTTCCGTATATTCATATAAATAACTGATTTGTTTTTCTTCTCTTTGCTAGTATCTGATTGTTTTTCCCCATTGTGTTTAGATACCTCCTTACTATCTGATGCCTTATTATTATTCTTCATGACTTGAATGTTTGAATACTTGTGCGATTCTTGAGCTTTTATCGTCGATGGATTTTCTATTTTTGTATCAGGTGGAAATGAATACTGATCTTCATCTGCATCAGATATATCATCATGTCTGCCATCACTAATGTTCGATGCGTCGGCTGTTTTATTCATTGTGTATACTTTTGAGTAATACTCATTTTCCGAGTCTTGGCGTTTCGGTGATTTAATATTTGAGTCGCTTTTCCTGTCAATTGCATCAATAACATAATCCGACTCATCGGCTCCTTCTTCAACTTGCATATAATAAGGGTTTTCTTTAGGTGTCCGCTGAGCACCAACTCCGTCATTTTCTACTACTTGTATGTAATAATTATTTTCTGTATCAGATTTTCGGCGCTGTTCGTTCAGGTAGCTTAGTCTTGGACTAGACTCTTGAACAACTGAGTAATACTCTTCGCCGCCATCTTTTCGTCGAGATTTCGTTTTCGGAGACATGCCTACTCCATGTTGCACAGCAGAAATTCGCACTGCTTCGGGACGGACATAGTTGTAGCTGAGACCACTTGGATCACGCCTTGGATTGAGTCCCGGACTATTTGAGTTGCTATCAATGTCATCTGGGCATTAAATAAAACATAGAACAAAGTTCATTTTAATAAAGTATTGAATTAAATAAATCGCTTTAAATAAAATATTACATTAAATGATTTGCTTTGTCTTAAGGGATCTGAAATGAGCGTTTTGAGCGTTTCGACAGTATTTTTATGGAACATGAGAGCACCTCAGACGTATCGAATTGCATTCTGAATACGAAGCATGTCTTTCTGATATCAAATAATTTTCATTTTTGAAAATCACGATATAATACAAATTTTATGACAAATTATAAAAATTTGATATTTTTCAAATTTTGATATATAACAGTCCTCGAAGTAAATTTTATAAATCTAATGATATATTCTTAAAGTGTATGTAGCTGGGAGGAAAAGCCGACGATCAATTGAAAATTTTGACCTTTCATATTGAAGATATGGATTTTTTCCCAAAAAGACCTAATTTTTTTGGTGTTTTGGGGAAAAAATCCATATCTTCAATACGAAAGGTCAAAATTTTCAATTGATCGTCGGCTTTTCATCCCACCTACTTTACACGTTAAGTATAAATCATCAGATTTATAAAGTTTACTTCGAGTACTGTTAAATATCAAAAATATCAATTTTAATGATTTGCCATAAAATGTGTATTACATTGCGAATTTCAAAAATCAAAATTATTTGATATCAGAATGACATTCTTCGTATTCAGAATGCAATTCGATATGTCTGATGTGCTCTAATGTCCCACAATAAATACTCTCCAAACGTTCATACCTCTTCCCTTAAACCATTCGTATAGTATATGCCTACTTGATTCGATAAAAGATATTCACATATATTTTTGTAAGCTTATAGCAGCACAATATGTTGTTAGTGCGTGACGGTGTTCCCCGTTTAATTTAAAGCCCGATGACCATTTTGTTGTCAAGGAAGAGGTAACACCACGCAGTAGTGCAGCCAGGTTTTCGCAGGGGGCACAAACAGAATGACTTATGGACAAATGTGCAAAAATTTGCAATGTTAATGCTTAAATGTGCCAACATTTGTTTAATTTGTCACTTTGTACAAATAAAAATGGAAACCAGCGACGTAAAGCACAATATTAAATCGATACCCAATTTGATTTGATCCGAGCTGCTAGAAGCATTTGAAATATGTGACCGTATCGTGCGAAGGTGTTGCGGTGAGACTTTGAAACCTTCTCTGGTCTATCTGAAGTAGGCCCTATCCTATACGGTATTATCACAACTATATTTGAAATACTTGATTTTATCAGAATTGCAATCCCGGGTTGCGGTGTCAGATCGAGATAAGCGGTATTATTAAACAAACACCAGATTCATCATGTACATTTCAGTGAGCAAATATACAGACTACTATTACCGTTTTACATGTATTTAATATAGAAAACTGTAGTTTTGTTGCTCAGTGTTATTGGCTGCCACGCCCAATTGGGTCTGTAATAATTAAAAGAGGAATACCGACCGCAGTACAAAAGCTATCGGCCCAAATGTTGGATACTTTATACCAAAATTAACCCGGAAACAGTCGAGTAGCATTTTTAAATGCTACTCGACTGTTTATATTAAAATATTGACACTTACCATCAGGCCTTATAGGCACAGGTGGGGGACTTTCTCTTTCGTCCCTGAAATTAATATAAGAATGTAAAGCAAAATATCTGCATTAACAATAAAACTTGCAACATCTTTTCGTTGGTAATGGGAAAAAATCACACTTTCATGACTTTAAATCACTCATTGCTGCTATATCAGACACAATACTAAGCAGTCAGATGAATACGAATGTATTCTCCCTATCTCCTGATATCAGATGAATATAAACATGAAAAATAAAAGCCAATGCTGCCATGTATTTGCCCTGCCTCCCCTCATCAAACTTTTGGGGTTTTTTTTTTCTATTTTTTGTTTTTGCAGACATGCCAATTATTCGCAGCTATTTCGTTGTTAATTCTACTCTTCTCCCTCATTGGAAGGCCAAGGTTGCATGTTGCTAAAATGACATATTATTTTGCTTGGACAATGATTTGCCTCTAACGTACCTCTCTGCATCTATCCTTTCCATGCGTTTCTGGTACAGGACCAGTGCCAATGCAATGAGGAGCAGTACCACGAGTAATGCAGTGAGACCAAGCCCAGCTGCTAATGCTAAGTTAACATTCGATGATGGTCCACCACCCTCAGGAAAAGCCTCTGTGATGTCTGCAAAGAAACAAGTAATTTAAACAGTATAGTCATTATTTCATTTATCATCTAGACTGCGTGTTTTATCTAGAAAGATAGAAACAATGTAAAATATAATTTCATTTCACTTCTTCAAAGCCATTACCATGATTACTGAATTGAAAAGTTTTAAATGTAGATTTAAAATTTGAGATTAAACTTGTCAGGTTCGTCAAGTTTAATTGTAAATTAATTGCAAAATTAATCTTCAACAAATCTTACTAAATTCAAATATTTTCCTTTTAACTATTAAAAACGCAAAGCAATGCAATTTTAATCTCGCTCGCCCAACAAGCGAGAGGTCGGGGATTCAAGTTCCCGCACAGGCAGGTATATCCGGAGTTTTTACTCTGGTATATCTGCCTATGCATGTTATATTTCCATTTGTAAATTCATGTTTAAATGTGCTAGTGTGAGATGCGTAATTCTTCTTTCCCCCGTATATTGATATATTAAGAATAAAGCATCATTAATTTGATCTCGTGCGCTAGTTTGTAATGTTTCCATGTTCCAGTATATGATGCGTAAGCCTCTTCCTCTGTTTTTATTAATAATACATGATTATTATAAGTGTTATTATTATTATTATGATTATTATGATTTAGAGAATAAATGATAGATTTTGTCTTTTGCCTATACAATATCGTGTCATAATGGATGGGCTGGCCAATATTTTGAGTAGTGGATGCCGGCGCAGCCGGTATCCACTACGATAAAAATATTGGCCAGCCCATCCATTATGACACGATATTGATAGGCAAAAGACAAAATCCTATCTTTTATTCTCAATCTTATTCAGTTTTAATGTAATTTTTGCTAGAAAAACTGCCCTTTTTCAGACAAAAATAAAGTTACTTTTGAGGACATCCCCGTTGTTTTAAATGAACGAAACCATCACGAACATCTAAGCCGCCGAATCGCGTTCTTAGTTCTCGCACGTGTATTACGCGAACGCATTATCGCGTGATCACAAGCGTGCCGCCGTTGCGTGGCGGCGCGCGCCCTGACTAATATCACTATCAACTATTGTGAGATATTATACACCAGAAAACCAATCAAATTACGTGAATTCTTTACAAGACGCACCCATTGAATAAGAATTATTATTAAATAATGTTTTATTTAGAAACAATGCATTCAACTTGTAATGATAACAATAAAATTCCCTATAGCTTTTCAACTGCTACATGTATGTACAGCAGATCAAAGTTCATATTTGAATAAGTATAAGAATTGTTATAGTTATGTTGCACGAATGTAAAATGACGCTGAAAGATACAATGTAAATAGGGTTTATCATATCTGTCATGGCATCTACAATACCATAGTTTCTTTACTTTGAACTTGACATACCGGTACAATATTTACACAACCACCCCCACAAAACTGTATTTAGAAAAAAACATATTTTTTGACTTTCAAGATATCGTCGCGTATTTATCTAAAAAAAAATTTCAGGACAACATAATGCTAATACAATTGGTAACGGTTTTACAACATTGTTACAATGTTTCAATGTCACAATGATTGTATGTATAAGTAACGACACAATTGCAGTTATACCTGTAACATAAATACCAGTTGCTGATGTAACAGTCCTGTTGATGTTATCTGTTGTATCCATAGTTGATGACTTCAAAATGGCAAACCTTCAAAATAAAAACAACAAGATTAAGATTGTTAAGGGTAGACGAGGTATTGTTGGTCGAAGCAACCTAAAAATCGATTTTCAATATCTAGATCAATATATTATTGAAAATTAATACCTTGATGTTTTGCAAAAGTTCATTCTACAAATCGTATACTTTGCAAACTTGCTTAATTTATTGTTGTTAATGAGTTATGTACGTTTTACAAAAAAGTGTTGTTGTTTCAGCCCTCTTTACAACGTAACTCAAGAACCGCAGCACCTATAAAAGTATATCTGTGATATTTGAATTCTTCTACACACTCGCTATGAATTGAGCAATGCAGCTTTTGCCAAAGTTCCCTACCATTCGTAAGATGCTGTGAACTACCAAATCACAACAGTTTAAAATAATTAATAACCTTAACAATGTTGTTTTAAGGTGGTAACAGTCCCAGACAAACGAGAACCTAGACCAATAACTTTGACTCGCGTAGTGAAGCCGACACTGCTTAGCAACGAATTTGACAAGGACGCATACCCGGACGCAAACAAGCAGACATGTTCGCGTCTATGGAACATGTTGCATTTGACGCGGCGAAAACGGCGCAGTAATCACGCAAACACGAGCGCGTCAAACATGTATGCGATATTTCTCCGCGCCTAGTAACCCCGTCAATCCGTCTATATCACCTTGGATACGGGGCTTCACCTCCCGCTGTGGTAAAGGATGGGCAGTAATAGGTCTAGGTGGTATGTCTATGGTAACAGTGACCTGCACTTTACAAATCAACATTGAGATTTTGTCATCTGAAAATTATGATTCGAGGGCTCAGAACCAGAAAGCCGTAACTCAAGTTGGTTCCTTGCTCTGGTCTTCAAAAATCAATATGTTTCCTATTGAATTTTGTCGTGATTAATTGACTGTATTTTCTATTGTTCGCTGTCGACTTTGTGCTCATTTTGCGGGAACAGGTGATTGTGAGTTGAAGCTTTCTGGCTCTCAACCCTCGATTAATGTTTGCATCCATTTATCTCCAAATTCATATAAATATGGAATGGTATTGTTCAGTAACTTCAGTTTCGTGATTGACCTCCGTGTAAAAGGTAGAAAATATTATGAATTCTTATTCAATGGGTGCGTCTTGTAAAGAATTCACGTAATTTGATTGGTTTTCTGGTGTATAATATCTCACAATAGTTGATAGTGATATTAGTCAGGGCGCGCGCCGCCACGCAACGGCGGCACGCTTGTCTCCTCAATGATTGCGCGATAATGCGTTCGCGTAATACACGTGCGAGAACTAAGAACACGATTCGGCGGCTTAGATGTTCGTGATGGTTTCGTTCATTTAAAACAACGGGGATGTCCTCACAAAAGTAACTTGTTTTATTAAAATTGTTCAATAGTGTATAATGTAACATAATACAAAATAATGAAGAACCGCTTTTTTATATTGAAATTCAGGTAAATCAATTTTGATTGTAAGAATTCATCCATGTACTTGGAGACACTTTGGACACTGTATACAGGTTTTCACATTTTTATTATCATATAAATGAACCGATGTGTGCATATTTGATACATTTTGCATCTTTTTCCACTGGCATGCTATTTTACATAGGAAAAACTAGTATGTCTGATCTTATTATAATGACACCCAAATCATGTGCCTGTTACATGTTTATGTCTTTTGTTCCCCGGTATGGGCCTATACAAAGTGCATTCGGCCGAATAAAAAAGATACATATTTAGCGTCCAGGATTTGGAAGGAAGAGGTGCTTTTTTTCTCTTTTATTTTCTTTCTGAAAAATTGTGGAAAGCCCTATTTGGTCCGCTTTTGCATACACTATAATACTTTTTATTTTGTTTTTCTGGTAGGTTAGGCCCCTCTACTGATCACAAAACTTCCTTGAAATGTTTCTAATACATTTTGTAAGGCTATAGAATTTCTCAAGCATCTTCATTAGTTATAACTTAAATTAAAAGAAAATTTAAAGAATCTTCAAAAAACGGAAGCGGGAGGGACGCTAAACATGTTTTTTACTCGTTATTTTAGGTTATACTTCTTGAATCGAATAATTCCATACCTTGTCGACGTAGACAGAGACGGAGATATCTGAGACGGCTGGGGTTTAGGTCCTGGTCGCTGCCCTGGTGGTATACCGAAAACAACAACAACAGACGATACGAAAATGCATAATTGCATACCACAATGATTCTGCTTAATTCTCAAATTCATAATAACATGAATGACATGTCTCTTTTGTTATTCATATCACGAACATCACCAACCTTGAAACTAGTAGCAATGCAATACGGTACTACAAACCAGGAAGTATGACTCCGAGAAGAAATAGGTACGTGTTTAGCAGCAATGCAATACGGTACTACAAACCAGGAAGTATGACTCCGAGAAGAAATAGGTGCGTGTTTAGCCAGTATCACACCCATTAATATTTGGCACCAATCGATTCTATCGATATATCCAATATTCTGTATTTCAAATATGACATATCAAGGTAATAGTCCAAACCAGAGAGCGGGAGTTATAGGCTAACTTCCTAATGATGGCAGTTCATAGTGTCAGGAAAACTCGGACCGTTCAAGTAGCATTGTTATGTTATTAAATGCAATGGTTGAGTTGGTTTGATAAGAATGCATGCAGGTCCCATTACCTCGACTATAATCTTTATTATGCATTGTAAACACGTAATATTTGTCGTGACGTCATACTGTACACTTGTCTGATTTGTACTTTGTACATGAAATGTACGCATATTAAGTAGTTAAAGAATAGTATATAAATACTACTGATTTTCTTGAACTCAGTAGCCCCGCAAACACATATTTTGCAAAATAATTTGCAATCTCCCTTTTTTTACTTGGGTATAAAAGGGTAAAAGGTATATTAACATTCAAAAACATTTTTGTAAACTAGCTGTAACGTTATTATAATGCTATTTTGTATGCTGAAAAAATATTTCTCAAAAATATTTGCATGCTCGTATAATTTTGAGATTTCATTGAATAGCACCGCAGGCAACTGATATCAAAAGGCCGCTATTCATTATAATAAACATAACCTAAAATTGTACTTTTTCCATAACTAAATAAAAGCCACTGACACACTAATTAACAAAGTCGGCAGAATGAGTTTGTTATCAATGGAATGCTGCCCCAATCAAGTAGCACTACTCATGCTACTGGGTATCTTTTATAGCAGGCTACTAAATAGTAATAAAATGTGCTGAGCTGCACTAGTATACTACAATCCAATTGTTTAGGGGTTTTGTAACACTTTTTAAACACTGCAAGGTGTTTAATTTTTCATTTACACAGTAAAGGTATAGGACAACTAAACACCTAAACACCAAAGTAAACCATATTGTTCGGAAAATAAATGTACATGTGTTTACTTCGTTTACTTTCGTTGAATGCAAACATGTTGAATGTTTAGAATCTAAATATTCTCATGTGTTTACTCTTTGTGTTTATGGGTTTACTTTGTGTTTACTTTGGTGTTTATGTATTTAGGTATCCTATACCTAGTACTGTGTAGATGGAAAATTAAACACCTTGCAGTGTTTAAAAAGTGTTACAGAAACCCTAAACACTTACAGTGTAGTATTATGACTGCTGTATATTATTTTCTTGAAATCAGGTTTTTTTTTGTGTTTTTTTATGTTTATAAATGATGAAGTCATCCCCCAAAACCAGCTGAAAAACTTCTTGCTGTTTTAGTGTTTTGTCTAGAAAGGGATTGGTCATTGGGTTATTCCAGTTGAAATCCATACACCCCGTATAGAATACATTGGTCTTCTACACAGGTATGAATTTCAAATGGTTACTTGTAACTGAATGGGTGACTCCATTTGAAATCTACACCCCCTACGTGGGGCGGCATTAAGGTCATGTCTTACATAGGGGTGTATGTATTTCAACTGGACAGATAATTGTTTAGGGCTTGGTTTACGAGCAAGTCTGGGTTATTAATAAATGTATATTTGTTTTTTTCCATTGTATACGATCATTACAATCATCGAATATCTTCTATGCTAAAAGCTATATAATATGCGCCTTTCATACTCATCGATTTTATTGATAAAAATATCGAGCAGTAGCCAATGGTATAGCGATATATGGATTTTCAGGGGTTTTTAAGTGTCGGTGTAAGATGCTCAATCTGTTACGTAAAATTAATCATCAAGCCGGAATTCAATTGAAAATGCACAGAACTTAGGAATCCAGTGAGTAGAAGAAATCAAGAATAAAAGATTAAAGATGACTGACTTTTGAGTTTAACAAGTTTTCCTCAAATTTTGATTTTATGGAGACCCTATACTATACATCATGTACATGTTCATCATAAAATGAGAGCGTGGAGAAATCATTTTGGTATGTGACATGGGTCATACAATAGAATTATTGTCATTTAGTGCCTTAGTACCCCCTGCTGGGATCACAATTGTAATTATACATTTCGAGGTTGTAATGAAACAATTTAGGCTCTTTTTTCTAACAAGCATCAGAAAGACTTTTGCCACAACACAGTGTTAAAAACTAACATAAAATAGCCGACACATACCCAAAAACCTTCAAGTGCAAGTTGCATGTACGAAAAAATTATCACGTTTGATCATTTTTTCAAAATATGCTGTTTTGTCAAAATGAACATCTAGTTCCTGAGACTAGTAAACCAACAATTGGTTTACTACTTGCTGAGACTAGTGAACCAACAATTGGTTTTCTTCATATAATTAACATGAACTTAATACTAATATGATATTTCTTTAAAATCTATAAATGAAGTCATGAAATTTCTTTCAAAATATCTTATAAATAAAGTAAATTTCTCATATCCCTGAGATATCATTGGTGCATCCGTAAGTACAAAACAATAAAATTTTGAAATTAAGTTCAGCTTTGGCTTCTATCTGTTCTGGGGCGACCACTATTGCCAGCATTTGAGAGTTTGGAAAATGAGCTATAACAATCTTTTGGTTTCTGCTTGACTCCATAATTCTTTTGTGTCAGTTCTTTGATGTTTAATGCACGATAAGCATATCTACGCGGTTCAAACTTAATATGCGCAAACATGGCAAAAGTGGCCCAACACGTTTTCTGGACAATTTATTTAATCGGACATAACTTTTGAATCCAAGCTAGTAAAGAAACCAACTAAATGTCTTCCTTTAGCCAAGATATTACTGATTGTATTGCATATAACATTTGTGCCATAACTCTTTTCGTTTTTTCCTGAGAAGTTAAAATGCAATTGTATAAATTTTATTTATAGTTGTTTGTTTCAATGTTGCAATATTGGCGCTGATTAAGCTGCTGCCTGCAAATTACATTGTGTCTGTTCAGCTCATGTGTGTGTGTGTTTAATGTAAAAATCTAGCAATTTGACCTGCACGTCACCATTAGAGTTTGAAATTTTAAAAACCTTCCTTTTTTTACATAATAAAGTGATTTTTGAGAGGCTACTGAGCTGAGATCGCCACACTCCTGTTCAAACGTGGCTGAAAAACATGTCTGTTGAATGTGCAATTATGTATAGGCATACTTTGAAAACGCAGTGATTTAATAGTGCGCTATGACACACTGACTTTACAAGAATTCCCTGACCACTACGGGCAAGGCACACCATATAAACCATTTACCAATAGTCAGGGACTAACAGTGATTTAATAGTGCGCTATGACACACTGACTTTACAGGAATTCCCTGACCACTACGGGCAAGGCACACCATATAAACCATTTACCAATAGTCAGGGACTAACAGTGATTTAACAGTGCGCTATGACACACTGACTTTACAGGAATTCCCTGACCACTACGGGCAAGACACACCATATAAACCATTTACCAATAGTCAGGGACTAACAGTGATTTAATAGTGCGCTATGACACACTGACTTTACAGGAATTCCCTGACCACTACGGGCAAGGCACACCATATAAACCATTTACCAATAGTCAGGGACTAACAGTGATTTAACAGTGCGCTATGACACACTGACTTTACAGGAATTCCCTGACCACTACGGGCAAGGCACACCATATAAACCATTTACCAATAGTCAGGGACTAATAGTGATTTAACAGTGCGCTATGACACATTGACTTTACAGGAATTCCCTGACCACTACGGGCAAGGCACACCATATAAACCATTTACCAATAGTCAGGGACTAACAGTGATTTAACAGTGCGCTATGACACATTGACTTTACAGGAATTCCCTGACCACTACGGGCAAGGCACACCATATAAACCATTTACCAATAGTCAGGGACTAACAGTGATTTAACAGTGCGCTATGACACACTGACTTGACAAGAATTCCCTGACCACTACGGGCAAGGCACACCATATAAACCATTTACCAATAGTCAGGGACTAACAGTGATTTACAGCTAAGAAACGCATACCTGCACACCCTATTCAAACTACAATAAATCATCGTAGCCAGGATCAGCTCCCCGAGTTCTCGTGCATGTAACCGAGACAATTAAGCAGTTATAGTTCCTTGTCCAAGAGTATGTTAATTGTTAATTTAGCTTAGTTATTCCAAAGGTGTCAAAATTATAGTTTACTATTATGTTTGCCATAAAACGAAGTTTATGCTGACCATATTTTCTGCGCAATATTCGAGCCCAGAGAGTATGGTGATCTATTCCAACAAATTAACAATTTCAGTATATCACATCAAAAATTCAAAGTCCATACAACAAAATAACTATAATAGGACGTTCAATAATTAAGTGAATTATAGTAATTGTACATTGTAATTGATTGGTTTCCGCTCGATTCTGTCATCTTGTCATGCTTGTTGTTGATTTGTTTACTTTGTTCACCAACTGTCACCACTATAATGACACAATACCTGATTACGATGAGTATTGCTCTCGCAGTTTAGTTCAGTACAGTACAGATCAGTTCAGTTTTATTTTATCAATTTGGGGATTTTACCTACTATTATGTGTATTATAGCGGTAGCTGTTGATAATTGTGTGTTTCTGCATACAGAAAATATACACAATACATATATCGATTTTGACTTCATGCTGACTTCGGCGCACGTGGTCACCGGCTTGCCAGGTACCATTTTTCTTGTGAAGACACTCTGGATTCTTACAATTTATACAAAAACTCCACATAGAACCCCTAAATAACTTTAGATTACCATAAAAAACAGTAATCTTAAACGGGGCTATGTGTAATTTTTACATAGATTTTCACCATCTTTTCATTCTTCATTTTCACTCATATTAAAATATGTCTTCTAAACCATATCAAATGTACCGCGATTGAGTATCACGAATCGTTATATGATGTACAGCTAATACCATAAAACCCCGTCTACAAGCAATAGTGTGCTTCTGATGAAAGCTACATTAATCCAGTCGCCATTATGGAGTTTGAACAAATAAATTACGGATCCAAGCATATACAAACAAGTATTATTTTAAGACCGATCATTAACGCTTGCTTCGAATTAATTAAGCTTTTATAAAAAAACACTATATATGCTTGTAGACAGGGTTTTACGGTATTCTTTTATACATATAGGATGCTTTAGTTTTTACTGTTATCAGTTACCAATTTAAAGGCGGAAATGGGTCCTAAACAATGGTACCGCTTTTATGAATAGCCTGTCGGCAAATCAAATCAGCAGCATAGGCGTTGCGTGATCTCAAGTTCAAGTTCAGAAATATTTTTTTTTCCATCAAGTTATACAATCTTTTGCTTCTCCATGTTTACATGACCTCTTAGGAGTAAAAAACCTTCTGCCGTCGAGTTCCAATAAAAATATTAAAAAAACCATTGAGTGTCTCAATCTTTTCCATGTTTGTCGATATACTAATGCTTTAATCTTCCATCCCGAAGTTTTTGCTAAAGTGCACAAGGTTAACACAAAATAAATCAATATACAATTAATTCTGCTATATAGAAAACTTATTAATCATGTTAATAATAATAATAATAATAATGATAATAATAATAATAATAATAATAATAATAACACTAATAATAAACTAATAATAAAAATAATAATAATAATAATAATAATAATAATAATAATAATAATAATAATAATAATAATAATAATAATAATAGTACTAATAATAATAATAACATTTGTAATGCGCCGGTATCCGTCTAGAAGAAGACGCTCAGGCTCATTTGACACAGAGCGTCATGTACACTGCAAACACAATCTTACTAGATATTTTGAGTAAAAGGGAACAGAGCAACAAATTGACTGCATAATTGAATTGAACTCAAACTGGGTAAAAATTTAATCAATATTGAGTTTCAATGCACTCATTTTGTTGCACTGTTCCCTTTGAACATTGAGTAATTTGTACTTTTTAGAGTGTATTGTGTAGCTAATGCAAAATATATTATACATTTGAACATAATATATAAAATCAGTTATAAGCAAAATAAAAAGTAGTAAAACTAAACATGTTTAAAAACAATGATACAAGTAATGTCATAAAACTACAGTGTATTAGGCCTACAATCATGGTAACTACAGCATTATACAATGATCAAAATAATCCACTACCTCTACATAATTTAGTTTCATTCATCCATGTCGTACAAAAGTAAGAAAATACAGAGATATCTACAAGACATTATTGTCTACATATTTTTACAAATCTATAATTATATTCATATTGACCATATTGTTTACTATATCTTTATAATATATCATACGCACCTTGATATTTGAGAAATATTACATTTCCAATATTTTTCGCGTCTTTTATAAAGAGACAGTATTTCGGAATGTCCATTTTGATTACTACTTCCGGATATCAAGGTAAAGCTGCAATCTTGTGCGAAAATGGTTGGGACAGATCACAGATATTGTTCCAATATCTGTGGACAGATGATGTTTTAAAGATCAAATTCCTGTGAATTGAACATGACGCTGAAATACATGATAGGTTTCATAGGTTTCATAGGTCATATTATGTATTTGTTTACTCCTCCCCCCAAACAATGTTGGAGCACAGATTGAGCTCAACCACTATTTTTCACCATTCAACATTGAATAAGGGGAGCGGGGATGCATTGAATAAGGGGAGCGGGGATGCGTGAAATAAACAAACTGTCCTAATATTGATAATGTGAATTTGCATGTATCTTTATATAAAAAATAAAAGGATTGACAAGTTTATAAAACCGTGTATATAAAAAGATGGCAAATTTATTAATCTAGTCATAGCTGAAAGAATGGTCAAAATCGAACAACGCGTTTAGGAGAGATGGTCATATTTATGATATTAATGTTGTACTTCAACATTGAATAAGGGGAGTGGGGATGAGTGAAATCAACAATCTGTCCCAAGCTTTTCGCGCGGGATTGTGGATGCCACACCTATACATCGTCAGATAAACACGCGTGTTGTTTTATCCGATTGACGTATTTGTTCATTATACATTGTGATGTGCCCTGAGTAATTTGATTTGTTTACAATTAAAATTTATTTCATGAGACATTTTAGGGAATCCCCTCTCATGCAACAAATTAAGCAAAAACAAATTGAATCATTTCTAATTTTGGATAGTTGAGAATTCCCCTTTCTCATGTTTCTGGAATGTTCATTGTGTTGCACAATTGAAAAGATTAGAAAGTGGATATGACATCATAGTGGGAATACCCACAGGAAGTGATGTAATGTGAAAGGTTGATATATATAATTATTCTTGGAAAACCCTAATTACATATGGTGTGAAGATGTGACTGAAGTAATTGACTATTAATAAAATGTGATTTTACAATGAAGAAAATGGTCATGCAATTCTGCAAAGTATTATAATGTTGTTGTGGAAATTGCGAACCAGAGACATTTTATGTAGTCAATGCACTACTGTTTAGCCAGTGATATCGGAGAAGACCTAGGATACGTCAAAGTGCGTACCTCTTCCAAGAAAGGAATATATTCTTCTGTTGACTTGCTGAAGTCTGGTTTATGAAACAACACATCTGTCAATGTAAGTGGAAACAGGGGGACCACTGCAATGCAATGCAAGCCTGTTTCCATTTGAAATTGTGTGATAGGTAAAAATGCAGATGCAACTGTGCGAGGATTTTATGCAAAAGATATAAAAGTCTTCAGTTGACTTCGCTGAACAGTGAGCTTCACAGGACAAGTGAATTGTGATATACATCAAGAACATTGAGAAATAGAACTGTACAATCAATGTAAAATTAATAAACACAATGCTTGATTAATGCTGATTGTATATGTATTCATGTACACTCACAAGATTATTGTTCAATCATGCTTTATCAAGCATTACTCTTGTTAAAAGACTTAGATATTGTTAACTTAATTAAACAGTGTGTTTTGTCGTGTATTCTGAAGTGAACTTCGCCGTGATATTCGCTCTGGATTTTTGATCGCATCAGTTACTAGTAGGCCTACAGGTGTATGGTAAGCCTCGTTCCATTTTAGAGTCATATTATTCGGAATACCATTATTACAATACCTGTACGTAAATGTGTACATCGTAGGTGCTACTTTAGGAATGATATCCAGGTGCAACAGGTTAAACTAATGATATAATTATTATACCTACAGTTTGATCAGCTCGTAATCGGCGGGCCTTATAACATCCGGATTAATATCAATATATTTTCTTTCGAGAATTGGCTTGTGACAATTTGTCAGAAGTATCAGGAATTATTAATTAAAGTCCTATACTTTGCCTAGACCAGACAGGTGAACTATATCACTCTTAAATTATGTGGACCTATTTTTTGGCGTAGTGGTAAAAGCCTAACATTTCCCGCCGATTACGAGCTGATCAAAGTATAATACAAGATGGTTGATCTGTGATGACAACCTTTACAAGCGGGCACCTTATCTTTGTGTTGATTCCTTGTTATCATAGACACAGCAACAAATCATGTGATCATAGTTTAGTTCTCAGTGCTGTCTCTACACAGTTCGCTGTACATATTATCACTATCAGAGCTTTCAGCAGTATCTCTCTTCTTCCCCTCCCTCACAAGAGTAGAGTATTTACCATCTTCTTCCGCCAGTGTTAAGCTACTGGTTGAATGCAGCGCATTGTATGTATTATCCGAGCATGCGCTGTCGATACTAAAGCTACGCCCTTTTGGATCACAATGCAATTTTTCGTAGCAAGTGAGACTATTTGTCTTCATCGGGTTGTCTTCAATGATCTTAGGAGCCTGTGTTTCTGAGTCATCACATACAATCTCAGGGATTCTTGTCAAAGAGTTAGTTTGACAACCTTCTGCAGAAGTTAGAGATCCGTTGGACTTTTTACGATGCGGAAGCGGCAAAGTAGTAGCCTCAAAATAATGCGCGTTGTCACCTTCAAAATCTGATGAAGCCGCGGAGTTTTCTTTGTGTTCATCGACTCCTGAATCAGCAGAAGACAAAGACACACCTGATCTGCTGCCAGAATCAGTGTCATCGTGCCCAGTCGAAGACCCTATTTCTGAATCGCTCTCATGACTTGATGTTCCGCTGCCGCTACTCAATGCGTGTCCATATTGAAGATCTGTATAAACGGCACTGCTGCGTAATTCCGTATAGGGCATCGAATTAGATGTGCCTTGGTTGTTGTCTTCTAATTCGAAATACGCCACAGCTTCGCTAGGTGGGGTGATGCTGACAGCCTGACTCTTAGGACGGACTTCAGCATACAGATTTTCAAATTGTTCATCGGGGTCTTTGGCGATAACGACGAGACCACGTGTATCAGCTTCGGAGTAGACATCACATGCGGCATTATTGGTGAATCGGTTATTGAGGGAGTTTTCCTTGCTTACATTGTATATGGGATTTGCTAGATCTGGGTTCTTCTTTCCTGTAAGCATGGTAAGAAAAAAGTCCGAAATGTTGTATTAACGACATAATATTGATCAATTGAGAGGATGCATTCCCCGGCCATGGAGCTCCATGGAGAGCTACATGTGTAGGTATTAACTCGGACGCATGGTTATCAGGTTGAGAGTGTTAGTACTAGACCTGTTCGTCCTTGGACAAAAATTGAACTGCCACAATCTACTATGGCCCAATATAAGCCATATAAATCATTAAGCAGCAATCAGGGATTTCATAGAAGCGCACACCCTATACATACCACAATAAACCGTCGAATCCTGTTCTCGCATCGGCCAACCGAGACAAACAAGCAGTTACTATTAAAGTAATAGGGATTTTTTAAGCTAGCTCAAAAATTCAACAGAAAAGCATAGACTGCGACGGTGACTCAGACTAGCATCGTCAAACACCAATTCACCGGTGTCTAACGCCTAACCGATTGACTAACTTGACTGCTTGACATCAAAACAAGCCTTGAACTCTACATGGAATAGAAGCAACAGGGTATATTACCTTTGTGGCTTTCTGCAGTGATCGCCACATTAGCGTCAACGTCTACGTAGTAATATGCATGTCGCTCCTTGTTATGCATATCATGCCTGCAAAGGAAAACACCAAAAGAAATATATTTCTGCATGTTTTTGGCGGGATTTTGAATAATAATGAGGTTTTATACTAATTACACGGAAACTTTAAATTGTTGTCAGTGGCGATAGAAGCATTGATGTGTTTATAGTGCAAATATCTTGCAACAGGATTCGGTTGAGAAGGATATCGATGTACCGTACATACATACATACACTGCTAGTGTTAACGGGCAAGTATCCGGATAATTTCTGACCGGATAGAAATAATACCGCAATGTACCGCACATCTGCTCCCACTATAAACACGCTGTACGTGTAACACGGGTGATGGAATGCAGTTTAAAATCCCCGCCAAGGCAGCATCATTTGGATGGACCCGACCGGAACTCACGGAACCCGGCTTTAGCTGCCACTTAGGTGTAGGAATGCGTGGAATAGGATTCCTCTATATCCATTCGTATTTATTACACATTATCATGACAATAACAATGTCAAATTTGATTTCGGACGCATTCATTTTACTAGCGGGTTGACGCATATATGTTTAAAATAAAAAAATAAAAATAAATTTTTGGATTTATAAAGCGCCTTTCTCCAGATCTTAGAGGACTCAAAGCGCTGTAATTTCGCTGCAATGGTGACTCATCACAATCAGATCGCATCAACTAGGTTGCTGCCGAACGGCGCACACCTATCCGCATTTAGATTGTAACATCCACCAATTATCTGTGCAGCTCCCCAAATTCCATTGGGTGAAGGAAGTTTTGATAACCAAACAACTAATCACCGATTTTTGCGATACAGGAGGAAACCGGAGATCCCGGAGAAAACCTGCGAGAGCGAGCATGGAATCGGGATAAATCAAGTGCACATGAGTCCTTGGGCCGCGCCGGGGCTTGAACCCGGGACCTCAGTGGTGCAAAGCGAGGGAATTACCGCTGCGTTAACTCGCCCTCCGAATTTCCAACTCCTTTAATGACAATTTTGTTATAAACATTGCAAAACTTATGGGATTTTTTTTCTCGTGTATGAAATTAAATAAAGTTAATAAATGCGTATCACTTGCTGGTCGAGAAATTGTACCAAGTAATGCATTTTTTGTACAATTCACTCCCAACATCGCTTGTTGGGAGTGAAATTGTACAAAATTACGCACGCGTACTGAGATGTTGAGTTCCGAAGGGGGAGTGCATTAGACGCATTAACATCTCAGTACAAGTGCATTATTTTGTACAATTTCTCGAGCAACAAGCGATACGCATTTATTAACCTATTTCATACACGAGAAAACAATTTACGTGATATTTGCTATTTTTATAACAAACTTGTTACTAAACATGTTGGAAAATGCAAGCAAATATAAAATTAATGCATCCACCCGCAAGAAAAATGAATGCGTCCAAACGCGGAGTGCGCGCCCGTGGAATTATGCAATATTTATGCACGGCTAGTAATTTACTAACGTTTACTCTGATTGGTTCTCACTAATTAGGAGTGTATGAAATAACCTATATTCATGGAATCGTGCATAATGAGAAATATGGGAAAGTGCACATTTGGCGATATTTTCAAACTTAAGGATGAGCATGTTCAATCTTAAACAGTTAAAATTCATGAAGACTTTTGACGTTTTGCAGCCAGTGCATGGCGTAACTATGGTTGGTAGCGCCCGGGGCAAGAAACAAAATTGGCGCCCTGAAAATTCTGAGGCAAGTGACACGTGAAAAAATTGAGAACAGATACTTAAATTTAAATTAACTGCATACTACTGATTACTTGCGATGGTATTTTTTTTTGTCTGTTATATTTTTGTTTATCATACTTACGTTGCAGATTCCTTCACAATTTGTTACATATTTGATCCGTAAGTGACAAACGTTTTAGCTACACATGGGGCGGGTAATAATTGTCATACTTCTAGCATGTCTAGTGCAACTGTCAACATTTGACAACTAATTGTCTAATGTGAACGTCACGAACAATTGGTTGAAATTGAAAGGAATCTGCTACGTACTGGTATCCGCTTAGCTCACTTACTTAAAGGTGTGGTGCCCCCTTGCGGATCTTTTACACGAACAAGTACATACAACTGTTATTATAAACACAAAACAGAGAAGTAGAAGCCCGCCAAAGACGAGAGCTAAAATGCCCACAGATGATAACATGCTCCTAAAGCCAGTGTCGAAATCTGTAGCAGGAAGGTAATTAACAACAAATTGTATTTCGTTAGTGATTAAATGTACGACTATTTTTGTACGACTTATCTGTTGTTTAAAATTGCTCCAAATATTACAGAGACAAAATAACTTCATTAATTGGCACTTGTAAAATTCGAGCAAGTCTTTTATGCACGTTATCTGATTTCTGATAGAATTCATGTCCAACGGAACTCATTAGGAATGAATACCAATTAATTCATGATATTCGTCTCTGTGCTGCAATCAAATCGCACTGCTCTTTCTCATGCAATGTTCATTTGTTACATGACCACCTATCCACTAGAGTTACAGGGTGTTCAGATATCAGCTCATAGTAAACGTTATGTGAGTTGATACTTGAACGTCCCTCCTATCGAAGTGGAGCATACATGTTGTATCAAATTGATCGGTACCAAACAGTTTGATGATTATTGTAAAGCCTGCTTTATTGCAACATTGGATCCTCGTCATCATTAGAGAATTAATTTGGAAAAAACCTTCTGATAATTACTAACACTCGCTGAGCAGCAAGACCTTCCCTGTAAGCTTTTAATCCGATAAGTTGATTATCTATTTGTTTTCATGAATTGGAAGACATTCTTTGATGTATTACTGAGCTTAATCATCTGAAATTACTGGTGCATGAGCCACCCAGGCTGGTGGCTCAGCATAGTATTTCATTGTCAGAAGGTTTTCTCCAAATTCATTTCCTAATGATATTCTCATATGAGCTTCCCAGCAAACACAAAACGTTTTCGACATCATTCGCAAAAGGTTATAAAAGGTTGTCAGAAAACGTTTAAATGTCGGGTTATATAAAGGGTATATTGAGAGTATAAAACGTTTTCATGACCTTAAAAAACATTTTTTTGATAATTTACTGCTCAGCAAACAAAAATGTTTTACAGAAAATGTTTAAATGTCGGGTTATATAAAGGCTATAAAAACGTTTTAATAACATTCCAAAAACATTCTTGAACACCTGACACAAAACATTCTAAACAGAATGTTATTTTGCGGTTGAAAAAATATTATGCGAAAAATGTTTGCCCAAAATATTTGCAATAACCCGACATTTAAATGTTATTAAAATGTTTTGGAAAAAAACATTTTAAGAACATTTCTGTGTTTGCTAGGTTTAAATATTTTAACATAATGTTATTTAAATATTGACAAAATATTTGGCAAAAATGTTTGCAAAAACAGTTTACAATAACATTTTTTGAAAACATTTAAAAATATTGTTGTCAGTGTGTTTTCATACAAAACGTTTTAAAACGTTATCATGGCCTTTATATAACCCGACATTTTAATGTTATTAAAACGTTTTTACCTAAGCCAACAGCCAAAATATAACTTACATAAAACGTTTTTAAAACGTTTTTGTGTTTGCTGGGTTATGACTGTATGATATTAATCAATGCCGATCGTATGTTGCCTTTTGGGGGTCTCCGCTTCAGTCTACAGTGCATTCAGCCCGGTTAGGGTTAGGTTTAGGGTTAGGTAACCGTGTTAGGGTTAGTGTTAGGGTTAGGGTTAGTGTTAGTGTTAGGGTTAGGTTTAAGGTTATGGTTGGGTAACCGTGTTAGGGGTAGTGTTATAGGGTTAGGAACCTTAACCCGAACCCTAAAAATGCGGACTGACGGTGATTCGGACTGACGGGGTGTACCCGCATTTTGATGGGCAGATGGGACAGTCATGTCCATAATAGCTCATAATCACTGGAAACTGATGGGTACCAATCATTTTACCTTATTTAGAGTTTTGGTCTTTGTAAGTTGAAATTTTCTTTTGGGATGGTTTTAGGGGTGTTACATGTACTTTTCAGGATGTTGAGTTAGCAACCCAAATTAATTGGGTCATCAACCACCTCAAATATAAACTCTACAACCCCCCCAAAAAAAAAAAACACGCTGCTGAGGATGTCGGGTTACGGGCTATTGACAAAATTGACTACTACCATGACTACAGGCGATCGAATATAAGTATCTGATATCGGAATGATATGTTCCGAGTTCTCTACAAACATGACATCCTGTTTCAGTCTTGGTCGAATTGACCGCGACTGTCCGACATGTATCGGAAAATCCATTGTTAATCGGACTAAACTTCCTTTAAAAGGGAAATGTCCCGGGGAAAAGTTGTAGATGAGCCTGAGGTTTCCATACTTAATACTTGAATTAGCATAAATAATAATAGGTCCCCCATTCTGTTCTTGTTAGGGGCTGTGCAATAATTATGAGCCCTGGGGAGGGTAAGATTGGGGGGCAAGAAATGTTTGACGAGCCGAAAGGGGGGCAAGCAAGTTTTAGCGAGCCGAGAGGGGGGGCAAGCGATTTTTGGCATACATTCATGCGGCGCCTTTTTAATAAAACGCTCTAAATTGGCTTAGGAAAACAGTACGGAAACGCTTAAATATGCAAATTTTCCTGCTCGCTGCGCTCGCAACATACATCTAGACCATTTAAGGTTTGCAAATTGGGATCCCAAAAATGTGGTGCGTTCAAAGGGGGAGGGGCAAAGATTTTTAAGCGGGCCGATGGGGGGGGGCAAGCAATTTTTGGCGGGCCGAGAGGGGGGGCAAGCGATTTTTGGCGAGCCGTTTGGAAATATTTTTTTTGGGGGGCCTTAACCTGTTTGAATTTACCCGGGAGTCATTCCTTGTTACAAAACAGTTCAAACATAGCCACATATTCGATCATGCCTTTAATTGACCGCATTTTCACCTTTTAACTCCGGAGATAAAGATGCTACTGTAGTTCCTTCCTTTAATTGGGTTGTGTTTGTCACAGCGCCATCAGACCCATTACCACCCACACTTCCATGCCATGTAGTCATCACGATGGTCTCATCGCTTGGACTCGTTTTGCTTGGTTTTTGTGTACTCGTTGTTCTAGGTGGCGCTGTTTGTCTGGCTGTCAATTTCACAGTAATTCGTTTTTGCTGTGTTGTCACTGGTGATGTTGTTGGAGCTTGAATTGGAACTGTTGCTAGTCTGTTTAAAGGAGAAGAATACTACAATTCAAACAAACGCCAATAAAAATGTTTATACAAATCTGATGCGAGCTATATGTAGTTGACCTAATAAGTGATCCATAAAGAGAAATGTTTTCAAAATTAAGAAAAAGAAGCCGCAACGACACAGGACTTTCAAGAGGTGTTTTTGTGTGCACTGTATTTTTGTCTCTTTATGTATTCGTTTGCTTGATATTGTTTGCCGGCTTGCTACCATTTAATTTCATGTTTTTGCTCGGGTTTACACCATACTGTACCTGTTCAGTGCTGCACAAGCTCTGGTACAATTACAGACATCCATTAATTTCTCGCAGTCAGCCGTATACATGTAACAAATCTGTTGTTCTATTGCGACAGCAGTCTTAGGAAAACATACGCCATATTTGCGATTTTGTTTCTTGCAGTCCATCTTTGCTTGGCCTCCATAAAAGAAGCATTGGCTTGGCTGTTCACCAGTGGATCTATCTTTGCAATCTATTGGTCCTGAAAAGACAAGTTCGCCGTAATATTAAAATAGAAACATTTACACATAAAGAGACGCGAATACTGGTACCGTAACTTGAAGAAATAATTGAAACAAGTTTACAGGTATTACCCCAGCAAGCACAAAAATGGCATTTAAATGTCGGGTTATTATAAAGGTCATGAAAACGTTTTTAAAACGTTATTGTAAAACATTAAGGGCAACAATTTCTGACAGGCTAACTTTCAGACCTTTTTGGTCTTCCAGCCTTTTCCTCCATATGTACCGTGTTTATATAATATTATTTTTTATGTAATGTCTTTGATTTTTATGGAAAAAAAAATAAATATGAAATATGAAATATGAAATTATCAACACTTAAATAAATATTTTATTTAGAATGTTTCGCAGCAAGTTTTCACAAATGTTTTTTGAATGTTATGAAAACATTTTTATACCGACATTTAAACGTTTTCTGTAAAATGTTTTGTGTTTGCTGGGACACTGAACTCAACCTTCTATAATGGGACCCTCGTTAGGAGCCATGTGAGGTAGTTAGGGACACTATATAGATAACAGTTGTGCGGTGCCTCGATGACCATTATGAAATTACCAGTATATCGGAGTGGTACTTACCTCGAACACGAGATGATGGAGGTGTGACAGAACATGTCGGTGTCTGTCCGTTGCAATCACAATACCTGCATTCAGCCCTGGAGATCGGTAAGAAAAAAATAACGGAGTTGAATGAATATTCAAACATTTCATTTGTAAACATTTAATAAAAGGTTTGTATTTATGCAAATATTAAAATACACAAACCCAATTTATTTGCTCCATTCCCAAGAAAATACTAGTATAGTACCCATTGTCCGAAGCATTTGGGAAAGAATCATCAACTTTACATTTCGAGAAGAAAGCATACGCTTTAATTAATTCGCTGATACACTCATATTTTGATATTTAATCATGAAGTTTTAATATTGGCGAAAGAATCGCGAACTTTAAGCTTTATAAATAAGACATGACTAGTGTTTCGATTTTAAATAGTTTCGACTTGTTTCTCTTTTCACATTTGACTTAAAATGACAAATGAATAAAACTTATTTAAGGAAAGTTTTATGCCTAATATAGAATCAGGATATAGACATACTCTCTTTCCTTTGCATTGCAATACATTTCTTTAAATAATTTACCGATGATTACAAGATTTGTCACATTAAATACTTAGTTGCGAATTGAAAGAGTGTTCGTGCATGGGAAAGGAAGTAATTATTTCAAATCGTTGTTACTGATTTATTGATTTCTGAATTGAAGTTTGAAATCGCGTGTATCATTTTTTTTCTTGACTGCCTCCTAAGATTTTTATGTTGAAAATCATCATCATCGTCAATATGGTTCATGGAAAACGTGATATGATCAAATTAATTGGAGCCAATAGAACAGTATTTTTCACTACAAAATATGACATACAGGCTATATTTTTATTTTCTGAATTTCATACCTTATACTTTTGGTATCTTTGGTCCAAATGTCCCCATACCTATCCCCTGACGCTGACACTGATTTTGATTATTGGTGTGTATAAGACGCTTCTTCGAATCACTAACGTTGGATTATCATGTCAATTTAAAAACAAAGAAACAATCGTTTCATTTCTTTAAGCTGTACAATCAAACTAACTCGATAACATATTTAAGATTGATAGCAAATCGAAAATGAAAACACATTGTAAACCTTAAGTCCTTAAAATACAAAATAGAAAACCCTTGAATCCCCCAGTCGTCTCAGTATCGTTTAATGTTAAAACTACTGTAACTATTATATACCCCGGCGACGCTTATAAAAAATTTCCGAAAAGAAATTATCGAATCAAGATATATTAGGGAATATCACATACAAGATGCATTAAAGCTGTCCCACAATTCATTCCTTAGTTCCGAGTATAACGCCGCTCTATCTTGCAAAACGATTTCCAGTTTGAAATAACATGAATAATGTGATATGCCGCAGTCATCTGCCCCTGGCAGTATTCAACATCTTAATAGTGTCAATGATTCGTCCAGTTGGTAAAACAAAAGTATTATACCAGTTTCGTTAATAAGACGTTTCGTCCGATACCATTGGACATCATCAAGTGACCAATTCATGTCAATTGGTCACTTGAGAAGTTGTGAGAGACGGCGATAAATTCCTTGTCCTACACGTGTGAGAATTGAAAGCGTAATCCTCCTTTCTAATTCTTGACAAGGAGGAACGCTGGTTTGAAAAGGGTGGGGGTGTGTGTGCAAAGCCGTTTGGGAAGGAGTCGAAAGCCCGTCGCCCGGGCCCGTCGCAAAACCTGGGCGCATAACAAGAGGGTTACGCTTTAAAATCTCGCATGTGTAGGACCGGTCACTGAAAGGAATTGATCGCAGTTTCTCAAGTGACCAATGGGCCTGAATCGGTCACCTGGTAATGTTTGATGGTATCGGACGAAACGTCTTATTAACGAACTTAGTTCCAGTGTTTGATTTGTTTATTTGTTTATTGGCACATTCTAAGAACAGCTATTTGAAGTAAAAGAAATGTTCTAGTAAGTATCAGTATATAGAATGTGAGTCTGCTGACAAGGGATTCGCACATGTTGTAGTCGCTGTTCATTCAGTAAACCCTGCAGCTTTTCAGCTTTTGCAACGTGTCATTATTTTTTAATGTCAAACTTAAAAGTTAATACATGTAACTATGATTCAGATATAAGATATTTGCAAAATTGCAAATATCCAATTCACTGCAACTTAATCATGCTATTGTGAATTCTATACATTATTAAAACAAATGTGACCTGCTCTCACAAAATGAGCACAAATTTGATCAAATAACTTTCCAAGATATTACAGATTTTAAAATCCTTATTTTATACCCTTTAAAATCATCCCAAACATGTTATGATGGCTCCTTGCTCTGGTCTTCAAAAATCAATGTTAGATCTCATTATACATACGTCATCATTTTGAACTGCATAAAACAATGCATCAAGTTGCACCTCGTTATCATTTTTCATTCTTTATTGTGTGTAATTTGAGGTCGTTCACGAGACGCGTTATAACCAATTACAGTGCGCGATTTTGAATAATGGGTCGTGGAGGTAATAATAGAATAAGAATACTATTATTGAAGTTTATTTCTTCTTTTCTTCGCTCAGAAATGCGCATATATTTTCATTTTATGAAGCCAAAAACAAAGATAAGAAACAAAATTAATATATTTTGCTTAAAAACGTCTTTGAAATGTTTTTGTTAAATTCATCACATCAATGATGCATGCTGGGAAGATATCAATTCAACTTTTGGGTATCACATGGGTGTAACGGATGCTGGGTAATATTTAGGATCAACGTTTGATTGAGCAATATATTCAATTATTGCCAGGCAAGGCAAGGGGGATTTCTCTCATTGAGGATGCCATTCAATTCAATGTAGGTCAGTGGTGGATCTTTACCGATTGTTCTGAAAATAATACTTCTATAATGAAATGTACGTGCGTTCATCGTGTATTAAGAAATTCAAAAAACTGGTTTCTTTGGTTTTGAGACACGGCAAAACATTCTGGTTAAATAGAGATCATGAAAAAGACAGCTTGTTGGCATTAACTGTAATCATTGAGACTTTACGGACTTTATATATTTAGTAGCTAAGGAATCCACAGAACAAAAGTTTGAATAAGATAGAACTTTAAAATAAGTTACAGTTAAAGCAGCGCCCTTTCCTGCCTGTTTGACAAGATACTTGAAGAAACTTCCGAAACTATTTATTATTATTGTAATTTTTTTGACAGTTGTATACTATAAATAGAGTTAAAGCTGAGCATATCCTATAAACTGTACTTTAGTTCTAAGCATTTTGGCTGAATAAGAGTTGTCAGCTGAATCTAAATGATATGATATCATGTTATATTGATATTAAATAGCTTTTGTCTCGTGTCTGCCGTGTTTCCTTGTAATATGTGACCGTACACCACGATTAAGCCAGAAATGTCCTAATTGTATTCTGAGTTAGAGTGTAAAATGTGCATGAAGGTCGTATTCATAGGTACCTCAAACACCTTCTAATCCAATCAATAATCCTATTGTTGAAGAGGATAATAAGCTTGTACCTTAGATGTCTATAGAATTCTTAATAGCTCTGGTCTTTGTTTGCTTTGGCTAAATCATGTTCAAGTGGTGGGTTACAAAGCATTGTATTTTGTCTAGGTAAACTTGGGGATGATTTGAAATGACCACCAATTATGACTGTTTGATATTTATTACCAGTAATGTGGAAAAAGAGACATGTGTAGAAACGAAAACAAAGTACCATTTTGTTGAAGGAGCAAAGTTCAACAAACCATAACCCCGCTTCTGGATATCGTTTGAAGTCAAATGATATACTATTTTAAAGCTTATGATATATATTTTCTAAACACGAAATAAAACAAAATTGACCCATTCGTCGTGAACGGTCACATAATGTGCATGATAGTGCAACGTGAAAGATAGAGACGATATCATGGGCGAAACAAGATGATTTATGTTGAGGTTTATCAGTACACGGGACATTTACATGTACATTGACATATAAACGACGTTGACCAAAAAGCGTTGTGAACATGTTTTGTATAGACCACGTGTATATCTAGCATTGGTTCGAATAATGGGCGCATCCAGATATTTTTGGCTCTCCCCCTAAAGAAGACATGGGAAAATCTTAATCTTTTTTAAGATCTGACCTCGTAAACAATGAGGTCAGATCATAGCCAGTAGTAGTACATAGAGTATCATGCCTACGGATTTCATCACAGTCTTACCTTAGCACGCTGGTAAGCAGCGTTTGAGATGGTGTTAATCGATAGTCGATAACCGATAATCAATGATCAATCAGCTATGAATATTTAATTGGATTCTAAAAATAATGATCACAGACTCTCATGTTCAAATGTGTGTGTGGGGGGGGGTGTATACCCCCCTCGCATGTTGGTGCTCGCAATTGCTGAGGACGGCTTTTTACCCTAAAGAAGACATGGGAAAACTCAAACTTATTGGGAATCCCATGTCTTCTTTAGGGTAGGTGCCGTTAATTTCTGGAATAGCCCAATAATAATCAGTCATCAGTTGTTCAATTCGCCACCCAAATGGGATCACACCACAATTGAGTCTCACTACTGGCTCTCATTAATAACACAAGAATATAAAAAATGCCAATATGAATGAGTTTACCATGTTTACTCTAATATCGAGGGATTAAACCCAAAACCAGTAGCGTAGCCAGCGGGTGGGATGGGGGCAGAGGACACTTAACATGGGGACGGGGAAGCGGACTGACCAGAACCACATGTCCATTTCTGTTCTCAATTACATGTTACTTATTTCGGCAACAAATGTACATTTAATTATGCTCTCTAAAATAAATGTAAGGGACCTTTGGGTATATGCATGGTCACTTTTAACACTGATCTTAAAAGTATAACTTACACTACATCTTAGGCTACAGTAAACTGTACAACTTAATTAAAAATTAAAAACTTAGTTTGGAAACAAATAGGTTTTCAGATTAGATTTAGCGGCCATACTATGTGAAGTACGAAGTTTTACAGGTAATTTGTTCCTGAGAGCTGGCACAGAATTGCAGAAGGCATTATTCCCATATGTTGTGTGAGTTCTTTTACACAGTAAAAAATATTTTAAACAACTGTTTAAAATTTTTAAACAACACTGTTTACGCCGGTCACTCTAACAACTTCTGTTCAAAGTTTAAACAACATTGGGTTGTTTAAACTTTAAACATCAATTGTTTAAAATTTTAAACAATTTTTAAACAACAGTTTTTAAACATCTGGGTTGTTTAACTTTAGTTGTTTAAATGTACACAGTTGTTTAAAGTATTTTAAACAACAAATGTTTAAAACAAACAGTTGTTTAAAGCTGTTCATGGCTGTTGTTTAAAACAATTGTTTAAAACATACATAGTTGTTTAAACTTGTTGTTTAAAAGTTTTAAACATTTTTATTTGTTGAAATAAATTTACTTGGGAGAATGGGCAAGAAGAACTGACTGTAACATGCACATCAGCCCCATGCATCTGTGCATGAACAGTGTGAATTTGATACATTCAGAGGTAAGTGTTTGGTTTAAATATTATTTGATGTGGTTAAGCTTACACTCACACTGTACTTGTCACGGCTGCATACTACTGCACAGCTTGCATCATTTAGCATGTACAACACACAACTGTGTGTTCATATAATACTCTATCACATCAAACAATATTTAAATCAAACACTTACCTCTGAATGTGTTAATTAGGTCTGACATTTCCCACTTTTGGAGCAAGTCAATCACATAGCCATCCGCCATGATGATGAATCTGACCCTGATTTCAAGAAAGGAAACCCCTCTTTCGATCTTTTTTAAACAACGTTTTGATATTATTCATGAATTAAACACACACTGTTTAAAACTCAAGGACTGTCTTTTAATCAATGTTGTTCAAAATTTGAACAACATCGTTTTAAACAGCGACATTTTAAACAGTGTTTTTGCTGTGTACATTCAAGCAGACTGCCATCAGCATGTGATCGTAGGAACATACCATTAGAAAATGTGTGAGATTTTAGGAGATGTTGTATGTACAGTGGTGTTGTTTCATAAGCGAATGTGAGTAGTTTGTAGGTAATACGCTCATTTACTAAAAGCCAGTGAAGCTCTTTCAGCAGAGGAGTGGTGTGTTCCGTACGGTTTGCCTTGAAAACAAGTCTGGCAGCTCTGTTTTGTATCTTTTGTAGTTTTTGTGTGTTTTTTACAGTTGTTCCATATAATAAAGAGTTACAATAATCAATTCGAGAAATAACAAGTGAGCGGACAGCATGGTTGCAAGTATCTTTATCAATATAACAGCGAATGCGTCCTATATCATGTATATTACGAAGATGATAATTTAAAAGAGCGAGAGACAGCAGATATTTGAGATGACATAGACATGGTTGAATCAAAAAGAACTCCAAGGTTGCGTACAGAATCAGATGGTTTGATAATTGTTCCACATACGTTAAGAGTTGGTTCATATATATATTTCAAATTATATGCAGAGCTAAGTAAACAAATATAGTCTGCAAAAATGAAGACTTTAGGTGCTGTAGTTTTGTCAAAATCCGAGATTTTGAATAAGACGTCGGAACCGTCGTGTCGTTTTATTATTACGATGGAAATATTAGTCGAATGCGTATGCGATAACAGAGTACGTGACACGGCGTACGGGATGACATACACACACCCACACATCAGAGGGTCGTACCGTATTACAACCGCTGGAGTAACTTGTATTGACGCTAGTAGTAAATTCCAATTTTCTTTGCTTTACCTCACTTGTTCGGCTCAAAATTAAACGGGGACATATCTGACAGTTAAAGCTAACATTTTATGGAAAATAAATACTAATCTATTTTTACAGAAATGTTATAATATGGCTTTAAGTAGAATTTGATAATTTGGTCGCGTGCATCAAAAACAATAATTTACCCCCAATTTGAAAACGAAACAATGATATGTCTTTTATTGTGGATTGGTTAATATAGTATGATCCTTTATGTATTATAAATGTTATCTCGATTCGGTCGTGAAAGGAGTCCGCAGAACAAGCTGATCCTAAACATAATCTATCCTGTCTGAAAATAGCCTGTCCATTTATGTCTTATACAGGGTGTCCCAAAAATTGATCAAATATATTTTGGTATGCAAAGAAACCTTTTATTGTAAGCTTTAATAAACCAAAATAATTATTTCAATCGGGTCACAACTGTTGAAGATATGCCCTTTTAAAGACAAGTACCCGTTTTTCACTCTGTCCACGGATAGCAAACAGAGTGGTTGGGATGGGTCATGCTGTGGAGTGGCCTGCAAGATCACCAGACCTCACACCACTTGATTTCTTCATTTGTGGCAAAATCCAAGATATTTGCAAACGTATTACTGCTATATTCGCAAGTATCCGGCGCACAAGGTTGGTACGCAACGCAATTGATGCAATGAGGACCAGGGCTGAAACCTGTATTCGTCAAGGAGGCAACCAGTAGAGGGCAGAGCAGCACAGTAAACTCACTTCAAAAGAACCAAAGACAAACTAAACAGCCCTTTTCAGGGCTACCTTTTATTCCAAAAAGAGAAATGACTGATGTGGTCAATAAAAAGAAAGCAAGAAACAATAAAGTAAGAAAGTAAAAAACATAATAAAACAAAAAGGCATAAAATAACCGAGAAAAACATAAGTAATTGCAAGTATAGCAAAAGAAGTCCCATCCCACATCAATTTCGCCCAAATTAACTTAACAAAATTCATAACCCATAACCCCACCGGTAAAGCCCATTCCCTAAAATAAAGTGGTTATTTTATAAAGTTATCATCGAGGAATGTTTTATATTCATGCATGGTATATGCACTTTTCAATCTTTGAAGTAGCCAAACCTCCTCGGATCCGTGGACAGAGTGAAAAAGGATACATTTCTTTAAAAGGCATATCTTCAAAAGTTATGAGTCGATTGAAATAATTGTTTCGGTTTATTAAAGCTAACGGCTACAGGCTTCTTTACATACCAACATAATTTATACTTGATCAACTTTTCTGAAATAAGAGAAAAAGAGGGCGCAACGGGGGGCCTCTTTTTTGTACATCGGTGCTTGGGTTCTGTCTGAGTGTCTAGTTATCAGTGGTGCATCGGGCAAATGTGCAAAATCGTGCAGCGGACCCGTGCTATTACAAACAAAACAACTTCACTGGGATGAAATGTGTGAGAAGCGCGCGAAAATGAGCAATTTGAATGCTAAAATGAGCCAAAATAAGGAGAATTACGGCTTAAAATAGGCCAAACGGAAGGCGAACATCACAAATGGGTGAATATGTCTCGGTATTCGGGGGTCGGTGCACCAGTACTAGTATAGTTATAATAGTTGCAACATTTAAGGGCATCTGTCGGACGGGCTGGTTGAGAAAATAGCACGTCAGATGACAAAGTAGCCCGGCGCCCGTCTCGGACGTGCGGACGGGTCCGGGTGCTATTTTACATACTGGCTCCATGCTATCCCAATTAATTCACGCTTCCGATGATTTGTACAAAGGATTGTTCTTGCTGACCTGAATTATAGCATCAATTGTAATTGTGTCAGTACCGCTATGGGCCTACGTTAAATCGATTTAAGTCGAATTGAAACACTTCGCCTAATCATGCTATTTTCAAGCAGCAGACCATTCTTGGGTACGTGTATTGGTCATGTCCCCATTATAGTAAGGTACGGTACTTCGGCCCATTGGTAAATGATGAAGCTGATAAGCAGACAGCCAAACTACTTGTTCCACTGGCCATGCCAGATTATCTCTAATTATTATTTTCATTTTTATTCATACTGTTTAAAATAGCCGCGACATTATTATCATCCCCTGTAATCACGTGTCATACAAAGTTCGAATGATAAGGCCCATCGTAGTCTCATGGCATTATGTCGAAGTCCAATTATCTCTATTAAATTGAATGATTTGATATTTTCTGGGGACGAATATCACTCTTAGCTCAAAGTTAGGCAAATAAAATATAGGGGACATTATTATGTTGAAAGAACTTTGGCATCGGCGATTTGAATATGAAGTATCTTGATCACACTGGTCAACTATAGCAATGCATATTGAATGATAAGAGTTAAATTTAGATATCTGAAGCCATTAAATCTTTTATACAGCCGGTTTGGGATACGCCGATATATTTGTTATATTCACATGACTTGTATTCTTGGAAAAGAAAACACGATTTGACATGGTCATTGCTAAATATAGATTAATATAACAGTCAGTAATTTTGCTGATCTGAAGAATTGCGTTTGTATGATTCTTTCAGATCATTGGCTCTTTCTTATCTGCGTAGTGTTATAGCCTAGGGCGCACCTTTTGATTTTCAGGGGTATGCATGGGAGTTTGGATCAGGCGGAACTTTTTGTCACTTGTTTTTTCAATTTTAATGTACATTGTATAGGCTACCTCACAGAGTTGGAAGGGGATTTTATTTTTTACTCAGGCATTTTTTTTTGTAGAATTTATACATTTGCAATTTCGGTATGTTTCTTTGAACAATGGTGGTTATTATTATTACTATTATATTATGTCCTAGTTCCTGAGCTTTTACAACCCATTGAAAACGTTAATACAAGATTAATGTATAATGTATAGTTTTTAAACTATACATTAATCTTGTATTAACATTTAAAAATGTAGACCAAATCCCCCAGATCATTGTTTCGATGAGCACGATGAAACTGTCCCCTTTGCAGACTTTGAGTCTTATTAGTAGTTGTGTCAGTACTGCTAATCCAGTCAGTTTCCGTTGCAGCCCAGGCATGCAAGGTTCAAGGGTAGGCTCATATTGAGTCATATGCTAAGTAACAAAATACAGAAATATCAAGTCTCCCTAGTGTTGTCAACGCTTACAAATCAAACAAACAAAAACTCTTGAAAGTAATCAAATTTATTTGGATGATTAACCGCACGCTAGAAAAGTTAACGATGCATGACTTTGCGACGATTAATGCTATTATTTATGATATTGTTGGGTTTTTTTTTAAACTTTTAAACACCTTTATTGATTTTAAAAGCTTGTGTAATTCACAACATCAACAGTATAGATACACAACTTCTAGCTCCACTGATATCAGCTAGCAGTACAGTGTGGGCCAAAAACAAATTTACCCAATTTAAAAGGTTCATATCTCAAAATTGAAAAGTCTGCTTCAAATTGTTTTCACCTGTTCGTAAAGAACATTTTCTTAAGAGTATTTGGTGAAAAAACTATCCAAAAATGTATTAAATTACAAACGTGACGCTAGTTTTAAATGAAAGGGTCAAAATTAACTTTGTCCACGCGAAGACCTATACTAGCTGTCGCGTCGCATCATTTGCAATAGCGAGTTCGATAGAGAATGAGAACCACTCAGTATACGCACAAATTTGTTCAGCAGTTTTATATAACACAATGAAATAAATCAAACATAAGCAATTTAAATGTCAAGCTACGATATTTCGTCATGATATGCAGCTTTCTTGCTGCAAAGATATAAAAACAATTCTCTTCAAATATGCGCAAAGCAATTGTACAGACCTCATTTTTGTCATTTTTTGTCAAATGTTATCTACAAGAAAGTTATTGCACTTATTGCGTTTGTGGTATGCTCGGCAAATTGTTGCGTAGACAACTGACTCTGGGGTAGTGGGGTTAGCTACAAGTTCCCTTTGTACCGCTGCAATATTTGCAGCTGAACGGCCAGTTCTTGGACGTCCGCTCCGTGCTTTGCATCTATTCATCACACTTCCGAGGTTGTGAAAGTTGTTCGTAAGTAGAGTTATGGTAGGTTTCTTTCATGCGTGTAAACAATCATCACTTTTCAAAGACAAGCCAAACGTGTTTACTAATTACATGTATGCCTAACGCATATGTGTGCCTTACTCTTAGCAATCGGACAAATTCCATTGAATTACGTGTGGACAAAGTGATTTTTAACCCTCGGACGTAAAACTAGCACCATTTTGTTAATTTAGCTCCTTTTGCTTTCATTTCTTCATCACATACTTTTAGAAAGATATACATTTAGAATAATGTAACAATATTATGAATAGCTTTTCTACAATTCGAGCAACCACCCTCTGAAATTGGGTAAAGTTGTTTTTGGACCACGCTGTAGATAATAGATGGTTACTCCATTTCATATACTGCACGCCTTAATTTACACACATATCAGCAGTAGATAGCTACACTCACGGGACAGGGGATATGCTTCAACCCTACTGTTTGACAAAATGAGCCATGTTTTGTTTTTGTTTTCAGGCACATTTTGGTGGTAATATAGGCAAAATACCCCCTCACTCACCCCCCCCCCCCTATTTGTGATATTGTTTCGTTTTGAGTGACCACTTGGCACAAAATCACGTTCAGTTTAAACATGTTGGACATTATTATTATGTTTTGATGGATCCAAGTTGTGATAATATTGGATCCAAAACATAATAATGATAAAATTGGATGCTTTACGACCAATATTTATTGGTCTCGCTATGAGTTGTAAAATATTGGACTCGACTACGTCTCGTCCAATATTTTAAAACTCATAGCTCGACCAATAAATATGGGCTCAACCGATCCAATTTTAGCTCAGCGAATAAAGATTGGGAAGGGTCAGTCAAGGAGACCATTTCCCTGCCATCGCGTAGGCCTGGAACACTACCGCGATTTCTACCGACTGCATCGCGCCCGTACTCCGCGTTCCAGTAATGAAAATTACCCGTAAAATCGCGGCTTGCTGCATCCACGGTTAGACCTTTTCAAGCCTGCTGCAGTGCATTTTTGTTAAATGTTGAACAGCTATTTTTAATATTTTAATGGCATTTTTTTATTGATTACATCCAACCGACCAACAATCCCGCTATACTGGCCAAGATCCCGGCCAAGATATACAATAAAAAACTGTTTAAAACACGAAAATTAACCATGAGTTACACGCCTACACACGTAAGACTTGACAATAGTCTATTTAGATCATCGTTGTCAAGCTCGAGGTGATTGACCCCCGATGATTGACAGTTGGAAACGCGTAACTGTACGCGTAGCCATGGTAGCGGGGTGCTAACGGACGCGCTCGTTAGCAACCCGGCGCGCTTGCTAGCACCCCATGGCGGCCCCCATACGTGTGTCAAATTTTGTGGTTCGCGGCAGCTTCTGTACAGCATACCGTAGCGTGCAAATTTGGTCAAATTTGGAGAATCGGCGAACCACTGTCAACCCCGTATGCTTCGACTATATTTATAAATACGTATTTATAAATACGCACGTGACCATCTCTGCGCTGCCATAACAGCTTATTGTAGACAGATTTCTCGAAGTGACTTTCTACATAGCTGGTGGTCTTTCTGTACACAACACGAAGCTACTGTGCAGCAAAATGATCTATTTTGTTCAACTTTGTGATTATATTGTATACGTGTAATGATTTTACTATTCAATTAATATTTAAATTTGATAATATTTGTCTAAAGAGTTCCTATCCATGTCAATGACATGAAGATTTGGTCACGCTTGCTGGTCTTGGTATGTCGTGCCCATGGGTCACATAGTCGAAGGTAGCTGGTTGTTATATAAATGTCCTTACTACACATATTAATGCTAACCGTAGTGATAATTTCAGAAACATTTTCCATGAGTCATATTCAAGTAAGATGGCTCATATATCAAAGACATTTGGTAAAACTGAGAATAAGTTACAAAAACATTCTAGCTTTAAAGAAAGTTCAGTTTAATATCACATTTATGTGTCATCCATAGCTGACGTTTCCGTGTCAAATAACTTGGATGTTTTATCTCACAGAAAATAATCATCGGGTTCGCTCGGATAGCGACGTTTTTATGTATTTTTTGTGGGACCTGAGAGCACATCAGACATATCGAATTGCACGTTCAGCATGTTCATGTCTTATATGAAAATTCTGAAAGCGTGGAAATAATCCCTCTTTTACCTTAACAATTGACCAAAATGTAAACTATTATTGTGTGCAGTGGCCTCTCTGGTTAGTCTTATTCCATATGTTTACCTTAAAAACGTGAATAGGTCATTTTCAACAGATTTACCACTTTCGCCTTGCTATAAACATTGAATTGCGTCATCTGTTGACCTAATGAAGAGAAAGCGTTTTTAGTGGAAAATGTTAGCTTTCATTCGATATCAATCTTTTCTGATTGGATGAAGGAAACATTGTTTTAACAAAAACCAATCACAGATGCTGTATTTTCCACTAGTCACCTAGAAGCTCACACAGCTCTTGTGATACTATGAACTCAACCGTGTAGTGCAAACAAAGAATGTTTAGAGACAAGGTATTGCTAGGCTAACTTTGATGTGTGCTCAGGTGTATTGAGGTAGAAATTGTGCACAGATGCGCTTATAACTATAGCAGAATCGTTTTGTAGCCAAACCTTTCCATATGTTGCTATATGATTGCTATCAACATTGGTACTAAATAATATCACGGATTTTAGTTTGTTTGTCAACATAAAGGGAAAACAAGGATGTCATAAAACTGTGCTGGACCCTCTCCATAGAGTTTATATGGCTTCGTGTCCACAACTCCGTGTCCACACCTCCTCCAACCAAGGACTTTGTCAGCTTTTAATCATTAAAGTAATTAGCACTTTTAAATAGGCTTTCCTCTGAGGCTTTCCATCGAGACCCAAATAAGTCGTAAACCTATCATCTTCTTTTCTCAAGTAAAATCTCACAACTCCAACCTATTGGGGTACCCCACATCAGACGCATGGCCATATATCAAGGAAACATGATGAATCATACCCCCTTAAGTATCATTTCACTGTCATACCAGACCATAGACCCTGAGACCCTGCTTTACCTATTCATATGTGGAAATGAGGAATCTCTGGTGATTTTGTCCAGCTCTCAACACACTGAACTTGTATTAATAGCAACAGATCCCAGGTGAAAAACAACAGCTCACCAAAAATAACTTTCTATTATGGTTCAATGAAGCTCGCAAGTCATTTCAGATGCACTTCATTTCGTTTGTTTTCATCTGTAAGAAAACAAAGATACACTTTTTGACATTTATGATTTGAATGACTGAAAATAGAGGGAAATGAAAGAACATTGCGAAGCGGCGACCGTAATGGTAATTAGAGTTAGCAGTTAAGTTAATAGCAGATCACGAGACTACATCACGAGACTTGAAATACCACGAATTAGGGTTTGTCCCCTCTTGACTTGTAATTTGACATTGACTTGTCATGTATGACTTGAAATAGGACTCAAGACTTTCTATTACTTTGTAAATAGTATATAGCCCTAAATACAATAAATTGTATGTACTATCTATCATTTAGTCATTATTATGTTTTGATGGATCCAAGTGTGTGACAATATTGGATCCAAAACATAATAATGAAAAAACTCATAGCTCGACCAATAAATATGGGCTCAATTGATCCAATGTTATATCAAACTCGGGTAATCTATTTGATTTGTCATTCTTTACAGCTTTCAACAAGTTTAATGTCCTAAGGTGACATTTTCGGTACAATTTTCCAGATTTAGAAAGTGATTCTGACTATGAGGCCAATAAGGGAAGACGGGTCATTAGTCCTTAGAGAAAAAAATGGCGATACGGCTAAGTGCGTGACAAACATGACACTGGAAAATGGCAAACCTTATTATTAATTTGTGTTCTATACGTTTATGTTCCATTCTATCAAGGATCTGTGATTCTATCTACCTGTTTCATTGAAACAACTTAGCTAGGAAGTGGTCACAAACGGGACATTTTAACCACCAAGTGAACCCACAGGAAGACAAATACCATCAAAATTTTGGAATCAATGTTTGGAATCCGTAATTCATATAATCGGCATTGGAAGTTTTTTGCATTTTTGGGACACTTTGCCCACTGACCTACCGTAAACGTTCGCCTAATGGCGCTATGGAGTTCATGGAAATGAGAGAGCGCCATCCCTGTAAAAGCCGACTATTATCACTGATCATTAAGGGTACGTGTAGTTAAAGGGTGAAACCTATCGACACATACAATTATGAACAAGATCGAACAAACTTGTTCATGATAATGCGGTAATCATTCACCTGATACGTTGTGGCCCAGTGAGCAGAGCATTAGACTATAGTGCGAGGATAAAGAGAACTTGTGGAGAAGATTGATGGTTCGAATCTCATGCAGTAATTTCTGACAGATTATGATGTATGTCAATGATTTTTTTTCTGATTTGAGGAAATTTTATTCTCTATTTTCTTGATTTTATCTTTAACATTGTAATTTTATTATTTTATCTTGTATGTGTCTTTTTTCATGATTCTTTGTTTTTATCGTTTCATTTTAGAGTAACTCAATTCATTCAATCAAATGTTGTAATGAACCTATTTGATTGTATAGGCATTTGTTATGTGTGTGAGACGAACTGTCGCGTGCGACAAGTCTTTCAATTCGCGCGAGTGTCCTTGCCTATGCATCAGTGGTCATAAGAGGTATATCATTTTATTCGAAAGGGGGGGGGGGTCCCAAATATACAGGGGTCATAAAGTCTTGGAAAGAATAATAGGAGGGGGTCATAAAATGTTTTATGACCAAAATGTAAGGAGTCACACGATGACCACAGAAAGTGTGTTATTTTATTCAAAAAGACTGATTTCAATACAATTTTGGGGTTTGGGATCATAAAATTTTTGTTGCCGAAATAGGGGGTGCGCAATTTTATTGACGCAGACTTTTTGTAAATTTGGGACCCCTTCTGAAAAAAAAAATGATAGCCCTCTAAGAGGATTCAAAAGATAACCTCTGCCCCAATAATCCCTAGCTATATTTGTTTGAAACTGTTCCGCGGAGGATGTATCATAATAGCAATAGGCTCAGTCTTCAAATGATATAAATAAAATTTGAATGAGTGAACGAACAAAATCATACAACGACCAACTGAATAGAGGCTGTGCATATGACGTATCATCCCGTAAATATGGCGGACTACTCAAATGCATTCAACAAAAGCTTGATTGCATCTACCGCGACAGTTCGTCTCACACGCATAACAAAATGCACTACGATCAAATAGGTTGATGACAACATTTGATTGAATGGACTGCACTGCGCCATGATTACGGGAAGAAACCGGTTCAAATCCTTTGTTTGGAGCCAATCGATAAACGCAAGGCCTCTATAGCTATCATTAAATACTGGCTAGGATTCCACAACACAATGATAACATGTTATAAGGCGCTTTGGAAGGCACACAATACCCCAATGGCTTTCCATATAGAGGCCTTGCATTCTTTTATCGATTGGCTCCAAACAAAGGATTTGAACCGGTGTCCTTCACCGTAGTTATGGCGGAGTGCAGTCCATTCAATCAAATGTTGTCATCAACCTATTCGATCGTAGTGCAGGGTTATATGAGCGAGACGAACTGTCACGGTAGATTGCAATCATGCTTTTGTTGAATGCATTTGAGTAGTCCGCCATATTTACGGGATGATACGTCACATGCAAGGCCTCTATTATGTGCACTCAACAACTATTCAGTATCGAAGCCCGGTATCGAAGTTACGTAATGTTACTATGTCAACGGGATCACGCGCTTAAGTAATGAACCACGATCGAAACAATCAGTACACAAAAAAGGCATACCAAAATAGCGTGATCGTAATAATCGCCATACAAACAGTGCTTGGTTCCGATACCATCACGGAGTTATGTAACTACTTCGTGGTCTGATAGTTATATGATCAATGGTCTGATCTACTTGGGTTCGATAGAAAAGAAAAAATAGCTGATCATTTATAATGCATAAATGAATAAAGTAATGTAGTTACACAATTTGAAACATTGAGGCCGTTCTATTTTTCAAAGGTCATTTAACTGTTAAATGTAGTGGAATATATCACGCATTGATAGGTAGCAGGTGGAGCAAATTTTGTCAGCGGATTTTGTTGCCGTTTGTTCGCAGTGCCTATTTATCTATAAAAAAAATAAGAAAATTTAAATTAAATTTAAAAAAATTCACAATATTCGTTCGTAAAATGGGGACAAAATCCAAAAACATTTCTTGACCCTTCTTCACATAAAAGTGGGGGCAGAAATCAAGATTCGAACACGTAGCATTCACCATTCAAGGCGCACCCTCTACCGACTGAGCTAACAGGTCGTCAGACAATAGAAGGGTGTAATTTTGAACTGAAGAATATTAAAAAAATATGAAGAAATTACAATGTTATAAAAAGATTTACCAAAATGAGTTAGGTATAACGTTTGAATCGATTTACAAATTAAGTCCAATGGCACTTTGAGAAAGAATACCTGAAGAAACCCCAAAACATTTGCTGCTCTAGCAACTAACCTAGTGACCTAAAGTATTGGGTCATGTCACGATATTTTTTCTGAGCCATTATGTCCAGGTTGCTCAATTTAACATACACGTATCCTTAATGCTGTTGAGATTTTACAAGGATGGCGCTCTCACATTTCTAAGAATCCAAAAGCGCCATTAGGCGAACGTTTACGGTATTGGGAAATTTCAGAAAAATTGTTTTTTTGTGCATACAAAATATAATGTAAAATGTTTTACAAAAATAAAAGCAAACTCAAAAAACATTTTTATTTCATAAATTAATTATTAAAATATTTTTAATGATAACATCATGAAAATAATAAATCAATTCATATTAATTACAGCTATTTTCCCGCTATATCAGAGTCAGGTCAAAATGCCTTAAAACAGCTCTCAAAAACCGGAAGTTACAATGCCGATTGGCTTTAATATTGTTGACAAGGCTGTGTAATTGTTGATTGGGTGCCTCATATATTTGATCAATAAATGGGTAAATGACCAATAACTGTCATTTATTTGGTTCACGAAGTCATGCTGAAGGAAATTTTGCCTATGAAACTTTCACCTACTTCTAGTATTACTGCCGGTGATCATATCCTGTATATTGTAACCAATTGTCAGCAACAGAAAAGAACTCTTGCTCGGACCCTAGTAAATAGGGATTTTTTGTTTTGTTTTTTCTTTTGGAAGTTTGAAAAATGAATAATTTGCCATACAATGTGTATTATATCACGAATTGAAAAAAAAATCAAAATTATTTGATATCAGAAGGACATTCCTTGTATTCAGAATGCAATTTGGTGTGTCTGATGTGCTCTCAGGGTGTCACGAAAACAGCTTTCTAATTTAGAACACTGTGTCAACGACAAAAAATTGTTAAGACAAGGATTTTAACCAAGATCAACTGAAACGCGGTTTCAGGATTCTTTATTCGAATAATGTCTAGTTCCGCTGTGACAAATTCGAGTAACAAACGATGTTCATTTATACACTGACAAATGATTGGGAAGTCAGTTATTATTTCATTGAGATGCTCAAAATAAAGCATTTTGCTACATCACAAACAAAAGAAATACCCTTTTCACCTTGAGCTCAATTCAATTTGATGATAACAAACATGATATGATCATTAAGGTTACCCGTACAAACCACAAATGTGAACCACCGTGAGTTTACACATATTATTAACCTGCTAACCAGGTGACATATTTAGAAGTTTACATGTACGGAATTTTCTTGCAATATTATTTTGCGATAATTTTATGCCACAAATTGGTTGTGTGCTCCACCGTTGTTAAGTTCCCAGTATAGTTTTTAAAGTTTGGTAATGGGTGTGTGGATATCTTTCTTAATCCTAGTTTCGCTTGTTACGTATACCTAGCTCTAATATTGTATTGCAGTATGAAGCGAAAGTGTTTTGATATCAAATTAATTGAGCCCGTATTTATTGGCCGAGCTATGAGATAAAATATTGGACGAGACACAGTCGAGTCCAATATTTTAAAACTCATAGCGAAAGGGAGACATTGCTGCAGTGTCGGGGAGCTGAAAATTATCTTTGCCAACACCTGCAACCCCGGTTGCAAAGAATCAGTGTTTAACGTGCTGTTTCTGGTGTTGGATTTCCCATTGGGTGCTCTCAGGTGCGGGCTGATATTTTACCAGAGTGAGAGAATGAGCTCCCTCTGCCTCCCTAGCTCAGTTGTTGAACATGCCAGCTTTAGGGCAGAGGAAACCATCAGGTTCAACAGCCAGTATGTCCAAATGTCTTGGCCATTTGTTTTTGCTACTGTAACGACAGCCAGCGACACAATCATGATGAGATACTGCTCCGTTTTTTCCCCTTCTAGTTACTCATATCTTGGTGTTCATGGCATTTGTAATAACAGCTTTTAAAGAGCACTTGTGAGTTATGTTCCGTCGGACTTTGTCCTTAAACTGCTAGAGAACAGTGCGGTAAGATCAGGTGCTGTTTTTCTGGTAGGGCTAGTTTAGTTCCAAGGTCTCTTACTATGAACATCAAGCTCCATCTTCGTTTTCTTTAGTATTCGAAGAGGTCATGGACGGTAGTTTTTCTCTTCATATTGGAGTAGCCTATTTCAATGGCTCCGAATTTTCATCATAGGCCAAAGAGCGGAAGAAGCAGATTTACTTCTCAACGGTCATTAGGCTGGTGTTGAACATGTCATCATTGGTCAACCTTCCAACACTGGCCAACATGTTCCAGATCAGGGGCGAACTACTGCATATTGGTATATCTTGGCTGCTGTGTGTCAGAAATAAACTGAAACAGGGCTGATCACCCGTAAAGCTGCTGGGTCTGGACTAAAATAATTCCCTGCAACTCAATGATTACGAAAACTACAAGCAAATCTCCAAAACATAAGGAGGGTAGATGATCGGCAGTCTACTATTGACTTCATGACGGACCAGCGGGAACTCGGTACACCATCACGAACTGTTGGTCCTGATTATTGTCGCCTGTCTACCTTCAAATCTCTTGTAATATCTACTTATAATGTCCGTACTATAAATCAAAAAGGGAAAATCCATCAGCTATTTATGGGCTGTGCTGATGCAGGTATTGACATTGCCGGAATTCAAGAACATCTTCTCATTACACCAAGCCCAACTGATGAACTTTGGTCAGACGATAGGAACTGGGTTTTAGTATTCAGTTCTGCTGAGTGGGTCTGGCATTGTCCAAGCACGTTCACAGATGTCTTAAGAGTGTTGAAGCTGTTTCTGAGAGGATACTATTTGTAACATGTCATGGTAACCCTCAGCTTAGCATCACTGTTGTATATGCACCCACTGAGTGCCGGACTGAGTGCTCTGACAAGGAGGAATTCTATTCATCTCTATCTGATCACTTGGATGGTTTGAAAAGGCACAACGTCCATCTCATCCTCGGCGATGTTAATGCCAGAATAGGAACTGATAGTCCCATCCTTGGGTGATTGGTCCATACTGCTACCATGATTAAACCAATGACAGTGGTGAGCGTCTGGTCAACATTTGCCAGGAGTACAACCTCTGATCGGCCCAAATGAGATTCCACCAACCCAGGAACCGTCTCTGGACTTGGACCCATCCAGCTGGATCAACCCATGTACAGTTAGATCACATTCTAATAAACAACAAGTGGGTAAATTCTCTCCGCAACTGTCGAGCATACAATTCAGTAGAAGTGGACTCCGATCATCGTATTGTGAGCGCCCGTCTAGCTGCCAGTCTGCGAACAAGCAAAGGAAAACCTAGCAAGATACCAAAATTCAATTCAAGTTGCAAGATCCTGATACAAAGTGGTTCACTTATTTCCAGTGCCGCAAAAGTGTACAACAAGATCCTTCTGAACAGGATTCGACCTCACATTGATCCTTTATTGAGAAGCAACCAGGCGGGCTTTAGATCAGGTCGAAGCTGCTCAGCAAATACACATTTTGAGGAGGATCATGGAAGGCTTCAAAGAGTACCAACTTCCCTTGGCAGTCACTTTTGTGGACTTCAAAAAAGCCTTCGACTCCATCAACAGGTCCGTCGTGTTCTCAGTGCTGCGGCATTATGGAATACCAAAGGTTGTGGTCCATGCCATCCAGGTACTCTACAAGGACTCCAATAGTGCCGTTATGGTAGATGGAAGTATCTCAGAACCTTTCCAAGTAACAACTGGAGTGCTTCAGGGTGATGTGTTGGCACCATTCCTGTTCATTATCCTGGTAGACTACCTCCTGAAGAAATCAACTTCTGGAATTGTTACCTACCCATCCTGCTAGGATGCTTGAATGACCTGGATTTTGCTGATGATATTGCCCTGTTGGAATCTTCTATAGCCCGGGCCCAGTCACAACTTACTAGGACTGCAACAGCAGCAGCATCAGCGCACCTAAGACAGAATATATGACTGCAACCTGTAACGCCCAGCCAGCACTATGGTAGCACCATCAACCATGTCACAGACTTCAAGTACTTGGGTTCCAAGATGGGCTCTCGTGTTGGAGACCTAAAAAGAAGAAAAGCACTAGCCTGGGCCGCTCTCTGAAAACTGGAACGCCTTTGGAGAAGCTCATCCCTGCCAATCGAAACAAAAATCAAGCTGTTTGAGACCACTTGTGTTACTGTTCTTCTGTACGGGTGCGAGTCATGGGTAATCACCAAGGACATGGAAACCCAGATCAATGCCTTTGCAACATCTTGCTACAGAGTCATGTTAAACATCAAGCGTGTGGATCGGATTCCAAATGAAACCATCTACAATCTGACCAACACCACTCCACTAGTTGCCAGAGTCAAGATTCATCAACTCAAATTTCTCGGTCATATTTTGCGTCTTGAAGACGGCGAGCCTGTGAAAGAATATGCCCTTTATATTCCACCACATGGGAAGAGGAAACCAGGACGGCCACGCATACTGTACTTACAGTATGTAAAGCACCTGCTGGGAGATACTGAAGGAATGCTGCAGCCAAACAAAATTGTTTCGCTTGCCCAAGATGGCAATAGTTGGAGAAAGCTTGTAGTCGCCTGCTCCGCAGCCGACTGATGATGATGAGCAAGACCAATAAATATTGGGCGTAAAGCATCCAATTTTATCATTATTATGAGTTGGATCCAATATTTTCACACAACTGGATTCATCAAAACATTATATGGTAAGATCAGGACGGAAAGCGTGGCAGTCACTGTTCAACCCTTTCTGGAACCTGTTTCCCGTTGAACTGCAAATAATTCAAATGTCGGTTATTGTCCCCTTGGAACAACCACACTGATTTTACGAATGAAGAAGGTGAGCTCGAAGTTCATCAGTTCATTAAGTTAACAAACACTTCTGCACTCTCCTTAACTTAATACAGAAGCTTAACCTGGTGCTTAATATCTGAAACCTGTGCAAGATAACTATTATAATCCGTACTTCGTTATATATTAACTGTCACTAAATATGAAATTGAATACAACACTGATCCCAAAGCAATGAATCTAATAAACTACCTAGTCCTGATCATGAGATACCTGTTTACTTGACGGAAGAAGATGAAGGAAAAAGATCATATCCATGATCTGAAAACTATCAAGGATATACGCTTAATATCATCGGACAAAAAATACCCCGAGGGGGACAATTGCGCGAGTGTCTAAAGGTGCATAAACTCGATATATGAGACTCGAAACTCGAGACTCGAAAATTTGACTCGAGACTCGAAACTCGAGACTCGAAAATTTGACTCGAGACTCGAAACTCGAAGATAAGCAACACACGGTGGAGATAATATATTTACCAACGGAATATATTCTTGTTAAGGAATCGGATAGCAACACTTGCACAGTATATTTTGTGGGGCCTGAAAAATTTGACTCATCATATTGTTCGTGGTGGGAATCTTAAGAATAAAGTAGCAGCAAAATGAGTGAAAAGAACTCGGTTTTGATTGAATTGTACTCAAATTGACCAACAGTTGAATGTAATCAATATTGAGTTCTATTTGACTCATTTTATTGTTCTACTTCCTTTTTACTCGACATTGAGTAACTTTTTTTTTGTTTAAGAGTGCATCCCACTAATAGTGATAAGAAAGTTTATTGTCCAAAGATGAGTTTGATTGCTTGTTATTTATCTACAACACTATTATTTAATTAAGAGCCGATGACTCTGAGATTAAAATATGCTGCCCCTTTACTAGAGGTTTGGCGGCTCTGAAAAGAGTTCTTCAAGTGGATTGCCCCTTGTCCACTGAAAGGTCGGTGGCTCTGAAAAGAGTCGTTTATTGTATGCGCTCTGAAAAGAAACCTTCAAGTTGGCTGTCCCATGTCCATTAAAAGGTTGGTGGCTTTTTTTATTATGTATAAGGCCCCTTTACTAAAGATACGGAGTCTCTAAAAAGAGCTGTTCAAGCAGACTACCCCTTGGGGATTGGTCGTGGCTCTGAAAAGAGTCGTTTATTATTTAGGTGCCAGGCTCTTTACTGAAGATTCGACGGCTCTGAAAAGAAGCCGCTCAAACAACTAATATAAAGCCTATCGAGGATTATATTTATAATAGCATATATACTCACCATGGGCATAGATCATATAGAATACCCAGCTCCCGTCTATCCTGTAGCAATTCTTGTAATTCACCGGGCTCCTCTATATCTATGTCCAAATAATCATAATAGTATTCGCTAGGCATATTTCCAATATCTTCTGTAACTTTGGAACCTTTAGATTCCACATGATGTGTAAAAGGTACAAACATGAATGAAGTCACCATCAAGGCGTGGTATAAGGACTTCATTTTTGATTTCCCGTACCCACAATAATGAAAAAGAAAGGTTGGATGTTGCCAAATACTCCAATGTGTTCTGTATCCAATTATAAAATGATGTCTATTTCAGTAATCGTCCTGTCCACAATAATACAATTTAAAAGTGCGTCAGGCCATTCATTCCAATTCAACAATACAGTACGTAATTTCAGATGTATGTAATATGTTACAGGTTTATACAATAATCTGATTTCCGATGCAATAGTAAAAACGGTCAATTCAGAAGTCAATCGACTAAATATAATTTTCAATTCCAAAAGTCTGCCACTTTTACCAACCCTAATGTTTCTGCATCAATAGTACAAATGCAGTCAATTTCACAAATCTACACAATGTTTTGAACTTCCTTCAATTTATTACAAACGAATAATGGCCGTCAAAAGCTAGCATGTAGTCAGTAGCTTTCAAAATGATTTATCAGCTTGGATGTTGAACTCGATTGGCCTAGTTTTGACAATCCAGAAGGTTCCAAAACAAGATAAGTCGGTCAAATCAGGAGAACCGGATGAAATAGATAGTTAAATTGCCAGAAAAGTCCCAAGGTCTTTGTCTGCTATGCACTCTGCCTTTACAGCTTTTCACACCACATTTACCAATCTGAAGCCAAAGCAGCAGCCTGTGTCCCTTTTTCACCAGCTCACTTCAGTCAATGATGCTGGTCAGTCTAATTTTCACCGAATATATAAAGATAGGATGTAATTCTAATTTACCACGCAACGGCAATGATGTAGTTCTCAAACCGGACACCCTTATTCGTGTGATAAAAACTTATTCAAGTTGTGACTGTACGCGCCACCCATTTAAACTCACTCCCACTCCAATACACGTAACGCAAACAGTGTTGCCATTTTATTAGCCCAACATTTCACACAGAGAAGATATCTTACACTTCCCATAATGCATTTCTCCCATTTCAATTTTCTGTGCTGACTTGCTATCTGGTGTAACGTGGGTCGATAGTGACAAAATGTACCTTAATGAGGAGAGCATTATCCAGATCGTACAAAATACTTTCTTGACTGTCTATTTCTTGACTCTAAATTACAAGGATTTAAAATAAATCCTTAAGGATTGCAATTAGGGACCAATCAATTTTAGATTTAAAATTAACCTTATAGATTTGAGTTTTAAATTTTAAAGATTTAATTTTTAATTTTAAAGATTCAAATTTAAATCTGTTAATTTTAAATCTAATACTTGATTGGTCCCTAATCACAATCTTTTAGGATTTATTTTAAATCCTTGGAATTTAGAGTGTAGTATTGATCCATGTATAACCAGTCTATTCTCAAAATGAAAACAAAGGGAAACTGTACAAAGTAACGGGTGTGTCATGTCATTTGTTGAAATGAGGTGATGTAATCATGTTGCAAAGGATTCTGGGAAGGGTAAATTATATTCTCTGCATTAACCTGACATGTGGTATAATGTAGCATCTAATTCAGTCTTTTAAAGGTTTTTTTTTTTTTGTCAAAACAAATTCTCAGATTAAGTTCAATGTCCAATGATATAGATAATCGCAGTATACGCATTAAAATGTTAGGGGTGAGAATATTTTGTTACTTGATATCTGCGTGCGAAACGAGCGAACATTTTTAATTTCAGACTATTGTAGCCAAAGATGAATGTGAGATTTGATGGGTCATTACCCGCGATGCACGCAAAATTGTGCAAATTTACCTATTATGACCCAAAACATGGTGTTTTTAGTCCCAAGAAGCTGCTAATCTTTGTAGGTCCTGTGGTTCTTGAGTTATGTTGTAAAGATGGCTGAAACAACAACACTTTTGTAAAACGTACATAACTCACTATCAACAATAAATCAAGCAAGATATGATTTGTAGAATGAACATCAAAGTGATATTTTTCAATAATATATTGATTTATGTAATAATAATCGATTTTGTGGCTGCTCCGACCAACAATACCTAGTCTACCCTTAAGGCTGCTTTTTTGTGATTTTGATGTTATTTTGTTTACGTGGTGCTTCCCCACGTGCAGAAACACACTAGAATTTAGGTGGTCCGTCCTTGATTTTCCAGGGAACTTTCTTTTATCTCCAACATATTAATTTGTCCAAATAGCAGTTTCATGAGTTCATAGAAAATTAAGAAAGCCGGATATACCTGAAAGGTAATCCTCAAGTGAATAACATAAATTAGAACCCTTAAGGGATCTGGAATGAGCGTTTGAGCGTTTCGACAGTATTTTTTGTGGGACGTGAGAGCACATCAGACATATCGAAATTGAAATTCACGATATAATATAAATTTTATGACAAATTATTAAGATTTGATATTTTTCACATTTTTGATATATAACAGTCCTCGAAGTAAATTTTATAAATCTAATGATATATTCTTAAAGTGTATGTAGCTGGGAGGATCAATTGAAAATTTTAACTTTTCATATTGAAGATATGGATTTTTTGTTGGTGTTTGGGGGATCCATATCTTCAATACGAAAGGTCAATATTTTCAATTGATCGTCGGCTTTTCATCCCACCTACATACACTTTAAGTATAAATCATCAGATTTATAATGTTTACTTCGAGTACTGTTAAATATCAAAAATATCCATTTTTAATCATTTCCCATAAAATGTGTATTACATTGCGAATTTATATAAAATATCAGAAGGACATTCTTCGTATTCAGAATGCAATTCGATATGTCTGATGTGTTCTAATGTCCCACAATAAATACTGTTCATACCCCATCCCTTAAGAAAAAAGAAACCATTATTTCTAAGCAATCACCAGTCCGTTCTTGCTGCATGCGCACGGTGTTTTCATTGAATTGAAAAGATAATGATTCACATTCACATTTGATATAAATAGCATATGAAATTTATTACAAACAATAAGTGACACATTATTTCGAACATGACTATATTAAAGCCATATTATAACATTTCTTTAAAAATAGATTTGTATTTTTTTTCCATAAAATGTTAGCTTTTATTGTCAGATATATCCCCTTTTAATTTAGAGCCGAATAAGTGAGGTAAAGCAAAGAAAAATGGAATTTACTACTAACGCTATTATATGTTACTCCGGCGGTTGTAATACGCTACGATCCTCTGGCGTGTGTGGGGGTGTGTGTGTCGTGTACGTAGTATGTGTTATGAACATCGCATACGCGTTCGACTAATATTTCTATCGTATTTAGTAAAACGACGGTTCCGGTGTTTTATTCAATATTTCGGATTTTGACAAAACTACAGCACCTATAAAGTCTTGACTTTTGCAGAGAATCTTTGTTTACTAAAGAACATTACAATCGTGTAAAAACCTGCATTTAAACATTTTTTGAAGGCGTTCTCCTCAGCAAATGTTATAATATGGCTTTAAATGGTCAAAGCAAAGAGTTTCTATTCGGTGAATGCAGTAACTTCAATTCTCTTGAATTCAAAGCATCTATTGTAATGATAAAAGTGATTCATCATTTCCGAAATTAATTTAAACTGAATTTAGATTGATTTCAAATATCAATAATTCATAGTTATAAATTATTTCTAGTCTTTTTCAGGTCTTTCCTTTGGTGGTGGGTTCATTGTCTAGACATAATGATCTCCAAATAATGTTCTATTTCAATGAAACTAAGGATGAATTCAACTGAACCAGGACTTTTTGTCATGAATCTATTTTATCATTTCGAGGGTGTGTTCCCGAATATGAAAGGGGTCTATCAGTGTAGAAATTTTCAGAAAAAGGGGTCATTCGGTGTTGGCAATGTCAAAAAAGGGGTGGTTTTGTATGGGAGCGCCCAAAATTTCACATCATTAACAATCAAGAATATATAGCTTTTTACCCAATTTTACAGTACAAAAAAGATAAAACCAGATTTCAGCAAGTAAAGATCCTTCGTTCTAGCCGGAGTAGTAGCTCTTTAACTACGCATAAATTTACTGGTTTACAAGTGCTCATATTTGAGGCTGCAATCCCATACAGCTGGCACTATTGGAACACTCTTATAAATCTTCCACAAAATCATGTTTACATTTTGTTTTATACTAAGATTTCAGTAATAGCAAATAGCTTATTCCCTCACAGTAGCATTTAGCAACATCTGATGCAATGCAATGATAACATTGAGTCATCTGGGAAATCTATAAATAGAACTGACTGACATTGTTATTGTGATTATATACATGAGAGGGACTCCCATCTTTCATGAAATGGCTTTAAATGTAAGCAATTTAAAGTTAGTGGTGTGTTGTAAACACAAAATTTTCTTGAATTTATAAAAGAGCGACCTACAAACAAAAATAATATTAACTGTCTGAAATTCATGTAATGATCGAAATTTTAAAGATGTTATAATAGTTGTTCCATTCCACTCGTTGTTGCAGGTCGTGGAATAGAACAAGCCATCATTCATCTTGTGGTTATACTTGATATTTCGACCATTACTCTCAGACTGTTAGTGTTAAAGAGGAAGCCCCACCAGAGCAGATCTTCTGGGGTGAACCAAATCTGCTTGGTTATCAAATTAATCAGTGACAAGGTTATCTCTGAATTTGACAGGTGCTAATTGATGTTTTAATGTTATTACACCTGCCAAATTCAGAGATAACCTTGTCACTGATTAATTTGATAAAAATAAAAATAAATAAATAAATGTTGATATTTATACAGCGCCTTTCACATGTGCACAAGTACAAAAGCGCTTTACATTTATTCGGCTGTCGTTAGAATATGTCAGCTGCCATGCCATACAATGCCAAATGCATGCTCATACCTTTGGGCGCTCAATGGACAATATTCATACCGGTAACAGCTCCCCATTTCACCCCTGGGTAGAGAGAGGCAAGTAAGGTAAAGCGCCTTGCCCTAGAGCACAACATGATGGCACCACCGGTGTTCGAACTCGCACTCCACCGATTACAAGGCAGAGTCCATACGATAACCAAGCAGGTTTGGTACACCCAGATGAACTGCTGTGGCGTGACTTCTCCTTTAATGGTTTTTGATACTGACTGGTAATGGTTTTGTCGTCAGTGGCTCCAGATTTGTGAAAAGCTTTTTGACATAAACATGACAAAGGTACGATTGATATTCACAATCATAAATTTTCATTTCATTTAAAATACAAGCGAACCCCGGGAAGCGAACTTTGTCATCAAATTAAGTTTATGAAAATGCAAGTTGGCAGTCTTGCATGACAAGTAAAATAAATTAATACATGGACAAAAACGCAATTGCTGCCTCGTGTGTCTTTCAAAAGGTTTCATCTTATGTGAATGCAGATATTTTATAGGACTGGTTCATATTGCAGAAGAGAGCTATTTCATGCAGAAACTCCAGAAGATTTGTAAAATAAGACTCTGATGAAAAGTTTTATGCGACTTTTCTTTAAAGGTGAACCTCATTGAAAATAAAGTTATATATCAATGAAAAGCTTATGATGTCAGGATACTAAAAATAATTTTTTCCGATTTTTTTGATGGCCAATAAAGCTGAAAAATTAAAAAAATTAATGAATTTTTGGTCTTTTTTAAGGCGCCCAAAAAGCACCCAAATCAATCGTCTATGACCTTGGGAATGCTCGTGACGTAAGCTCAGGGTTCGCAGTCACGTGATCTGACTCGGAAACACGTAAACAAGACTTGCTTCCTGTACTTTGCAAGCTGCCCGGCAAGTCTGATTTTCACAATAAACATGATAAAGCTTGAAATTAGAGGAATCTTCACGTTGCTGGTTCCTTCTATATATATTAGAAATAATAGAATTATTGTCAACACATAAATTTTCCGTAAATTTTTGACAAAATCAGTCATAACTGGCTGGGTAAAACTGGGTAATTGAGTTTGAATTTCGCGCTGGGATCAATCCCATGCGCAAATGCTTGCTGCTACCGAGTACCGTTCATGTCATGGACTGAATCAGGGACTGAATAAACATGATCGAATAACAAATTAAATACTTGTTTGTGACATTCCCTATTCTTGATTCATTTTAAAATATCTGATTTAAAAAATATCGCCTTGCAGTAATCAAAAAATTAATAAAGAACCGTCGATTTCGTCAAATCCAGCCCATATAAAAGTTTTCATATTTAGCGCATTGCGGTAATACATTCTTTCCACACAATCACGATTGAAAGAAACAGATACTCAGGCAGATACTTTATGATAAAATAAATACAATTTAGGCTTAGTAGACCGTTATTAAATGGAAATCTGAATAAAATTAAAACATTGTCACTTGTGTCACGATTCTTTAATGATAGTACAATCAGTGTACGGTACTGAAAAAGTGAAACATTCATGTTTTATGGATTACCGAACACGATGCGTAAATTGCTGAAGAAATGGCAGGGACGGATATGCACAAACACAGCGACTCGCTTCGGGGCTTCGTCCGCCGGCAGCACTCATGCGTTGTGTGTTCCATATATCTGTGGTTTCATGGGGTGTTTCAGCAGATTTGATCAATCGTTCCCTTATATTTGGAACATTTACAGGAATAAATTTTGCTGATGAAGTAGCAATAAGTTGGAAATATCAGAATGTGAATATCAAATCGGTCATTTTGTCTGCAAGTAAGTACAGTACAGTCGCGGATACTGAACACTCGGCGTAGTGAGACTCAGTCAGTCACTGAGCTCATCCCGTATGTATCTATATACAAGTTCGTCTATCATACATGACCGGCCATGACCGGTTGTAAAGCTAAGAAATAATTAAAAAATCCTGTACATATACCTTATTCTATTCCTTCATTTTCCTTTGATAAGTTCATCTCAACTTGGTGTGACGATCTGAACTGGTAGCACTAGCAGTTATTTTTTGCAATCTGTTTTCATTCGGCGAATCTTCGCTCTTCGTGCTTTACTGTAATATTCCCTATGCATATCGTGGATGGCTTGGCCTATCCCAAATCACCCCGGCCAGCACTTTTCCCATTTTTACAACCGCACACTTTATTCAGGAACTTCATTCTTGATTTGATCATGATATTTCCTTCATGTAATTCTTATTTTATTGAAGATATTTTTCATGTAAAGTTGACAATGACTGAATTGGCCCGATGCATGCCACAGTAATACACGGACATTGTGTTTACAATCAAACCCGGAAGTAACTGTGTGTCCCTGGGCTGACGTCATCAACGAAAGCGCCCAATTTGAACGATTTCGTTTTGTAATTTAGGGGGTGCCAATATCCAATCTTTGCATGGAGATTATGTCTAGCCTGGTACGCTATGCAAATAAAAAATATTCTTTTCTGCTTCCTGACATCATAAGCTTTCCATTGATATATAACTTTATTTTCAATGAGGTTCACCTTTAAAGTTCCCGTTTATAGTTCGAAAGATTTTCAGCGGGAAATTACATTAATGTAAGCTGTTACCATACAAATGTATATCTCAATTAAATTATACGAGGCTATAATTAATTCCGGATACAATTTCTGTTAATAATAGGTAATTAATTTGCTGAGAAACTATATAGGCCATCTCCATTGGTTTCCCTCAGATTATGTGCGGATACGAGATATTTGAATCTGTTGTTGTTTTGAGAAAACAAGTAAACGCTGCAGAATGATTTTCTTTAGTTCAATATACACCAAAATATTGTTGCTACAAACATAATTTTTTGTGACGTGACATCAAGTGTTGATAAAGGTAACAGTGTTTGCTAAAACGTATGGATCAAATACGACAAACCTTGTTTTCAGAGTATTCAGTAATCAGTTTTTGAAGACGGTGAATCACAGATCGGTCAAAGTAGACTTTTTCCTAATAATCCAAGACGGTATGATTCAAGATTTGAGCAATTTTTTAATTTGACCGCTGTATTAAATTTGATGACCTTTCTCACAGCTTCCAACTTAGCTCGCATGGGGGGATTTATGTCAACTTTTAGTACGTTCATATTCGCTGTCGAATTGACGTAATAAATCGGGGAAACTACCATAGCAATGGATGAATACAATTTTGACCATATCGCTCTGCACTACAAGCAGGTTGCAATCATCACCTGTGTATGTCTGCAATCATAGATTGAATACAATGCAAATCTTTTCAAAGATACTAATATTACAGGTGCGAGTGATCAGCATGATATGGTTCAATCCAGAGGTATCGCGTGAATGCAGCGCGATATAATCAAAAATTGTTTGTACATATTGCTATGGTAGTTAATCCGATTATTACGTCACTTCGATAGCGAATACACTTGCGAAGTTATGTAATAACCGGATTAACTACCATAGCAATAGGTGAAAACAATATTTGCATAAAAGCCGAAACCTGCCAATCATTAACCCGTTGAGTTAATTAACCTAGTGAGGATATTACAAGGGCTTGCCAGTCGATTATCATACAAAAAGGAATTACTCTGCAACATAGTTTAACCAGAGAAGATGTAAAGAAAGGAGATAGATCCAGCTATCCTCAAACAAAATATGTGTGTTGCCGCTCATTCAAAAGAAATCACGCTATTTAGGTTTAACAATCAAATACAACAAAAGGGTTCGAACCCATGACGGGTGTGATACACAAGTTGCTGCTTACTAGTTTTAGGGAAAGGTCAGTGTCTGTATACCATCAATACTATGCATACCATGCATGCAGATCCTAACATCCAGTTTATTTCAAATAAAATATGACCGAAGTTCCATGGCAAATAATAATTTTGCACGCTTGGTTACGCTTTCAACCTCTACGATTTATGATACAGCCTATTTTCAATTATCAAAATATCTTTATTAGGTTTGCAGGAAATGACAGGAAAATACATAAAACAATAAAATATGGATGATCAAAAATCATCCCTTTTCTAACAAAATCCTAAAACACTCTCCTAAATAATTAATATATGTTCCAAAATGGGCGGATTTTTTTGGAATCTTTACAAAACTACATTTCTTTCTTATAGTATCCACGTGTGGCATCCCTTCAGAGCAACATCAGGTACTCAACACACACGTGTCATACTTTCAAGGGATTCTCTATAGAAACATTGGATATGGTTTCAATTCTGGAGTGAAAATTAATCAACCGTAGTCGGCAACACACATCACATCAAAGGCTACTTTCAAGTAGATGTGTAACTACTTGAGAATAAAGGACTATGAATAGGTGCGCGACAGGATTACCTACGGGATTATCTCAAGGATATAATTCCGTTCTCCCTCCTTCTTTTTCAACTTTCCTGGTTTAACCTCGAAGTTACGTAATGTTGCTATGTCAACGGGATCACGCTCTTGAGTAATGAACCACGATCGAAACGATCACCACACAAAGTATATGGCACTCGAAGGCATACCAAAATAGCGTGATCCGGTAACCAAGAGAATTACGTAACCACTTTGATGCTGAATAGAGGCCCTGCATGAAATTATTGATTGGCTCCAAACAAAGCATTTGAACCGGTGTCCTTCACCGTAGTTATGGCGGCGTACAGTCCATTCAATCAAATGTTATCATCAACCTATTTGATCGTAGTGCAGAGTTATGAGACGAACTGTCACGGTAGATTGCAATCATGCTTTTGTTGAATGCATTTGAGTAGTCCGCCATATTTACGGGATGATACGTCACATGCAAGGCCTCTATTGCAACATACCCAAATGAAATTACTAGAGCTGCAGGCAGACACACGATCATGAACCATAAACAATATCTGGCACTTTATACCGATGTTCATAATTACTAACTTTGAACAGGCTCCAAGCATTAACCAAATTTCATGTCATAGTCATCAATGGAACAAATAATTTACACGCATAAAAATGTTCAAGCAATTGTTCATGAAATCACACAATACACACAGAAAACGTGACCCACAACTATGGTGGAAACCAATTTGTCTTGATTCATTCCGTTTCATATTTTTCCCATTCAACAAGAGACCAAAATTTGGTAAGGAAGTTATAGATAATATCTTGCTAATTCCGGAATCAATCCCATAATTCAATGCTTCCGAATACCAGAGTCTGCTTCCGTTGACAGTGTAAAGGAAATACGGTTCATTTCAAACCTCATTACCTCAACCGGGATAATAAGAATAAGGTGTGCCGGTGTCCAAATCATGTCTTACATTTTTCATCTTTTAAGTGTACGACATATTTTCAAACATTTTCCAAGCCCGTATGTAGAGTCCGTGTGCCGCATCTATCAAAAGACCTGAGTTTTGTTTCAACAAAATGGTTGAATTCGAAAGAATTAGTTTATATCAAATTTAAAACCTTTGGATATCTTTCTCTAACGGTATTAAATCACCCCCTCTACCGATGTTGCACATAACCGTATTTTGTAAGTCGTTGGGGGCTTCTTTTGTCTGCGTCTTACCAAACAAGCGATAATCATTTATGATCCAATTGCTTTAATACTTTTGCTGGGGGGCTATACCATCCTCTAAGGTTTTTCACCAGGTATTTTAAAACCAAAACGCGCGTACGCCAAAAGCACTAAGGTAATAGTAGACCCATCTTTTGCGCTTATTTTAGTTTTACCACAGCACCATACCCTGGTGTATATGGACTGACCATCAAAAATCATTGGGTGCTGAGGCCCCTCCAATATTTTCATTTTGTACGAAATTATTGCAAGAGATATCGACTTTTTACTTGGTGATTAAGATGGTATAGTAATATCCTGCCTTATTTAGGGGAAATCCGGTGACAATCGCATATGTTCAGAGATTTTTTAGAATATGCCGTTTATAATAGAAAATTGGGGGAAGTGGGTTTGCAACAACCTATGTAAGAAGTCAAATCGTAACAATGCTTGATAAGTTGACGAATAATTTTAATCAAAATAAAGAATCTTGCGTTTTTTAATCTTGGCAGTGACGATAATAGCTGACAGATTACAAGCATTAATCATTATGCTCAATTTTTAACACTTTTTAAACACAAAAGTTATAACTCACCGAGTTAATATCTAATCCACTTGACCAGCAGCGGATATGATCTAAAATTATTTGAAAATAACAAAATCAAACACATTCACTACAACACAATGATTTATTCCCCCCAATATTTTGCCGGGGTGGTCCATACAATCATCCCCCTCCCCCAATGTTGACGCCTGGTAATGGGTTTCTGACCAAATTAACCTTGTATTTGCCAATTTGAGCCCAAAAGTACAAATTTTCGCGCGCATTTATTCCACTTTTACACCATACTTCATCAGTTTAGCATGAAAATGAATAGCAAAAATTTCAACTCCATCCCCCCCATGTCAAAAAGAAATCTACACCACTGATTATCTACATGATCTAGACTAAAAAGAAATATTTACAACATCTTTAATCAATTACTACATTTTATACTGAATTTACTTGCAACAAACACTGTACTTTATTTGATTAATTTCCTTCCCAAGAGAAATAGAAACAAATTGTAAACGGTTTCAGGGGCAAAACAGTAGACTCTATATACATGTCAAAATCAGTTGGTAAAATTGTACTTTTAAAACCAGTTCATGAATCACAAGCTTGCTACACACTCTATCGAAAACTACGTTACTCGTCCTCAAAATTCTGCGCTCCGTAAGGGCAATTCGCACAATAAAACAGGTGATAGCTATGAATGGTTGTGAAAACTATGGACATGTTCCTCTGTTTACTTAGAACCATGGACGAAAGAGTAACAGACCGCGTACAACCAATCAAAATCCCCGTACATTGTATGCTGTGAGTTCTCGCATATTCATGAGGGCCGATTGTTCGTTCATGCAGTGTCTAACAATCACGCCAGCGTTGCGTGCCATCGCCTGTAGCATTTCATGGAACAATCGGCCCTCATTATCGGGTGATGCTGAGACTTTGACCGATTGTACGCGGTCTGTTATCTCTTTCGTCCATAGATGAAGAAATAGTCTAGAGCTACAACATGTTACAAAATTGTTATAGCCGAATCCAACGAGCCAGGTCATGGTCAGGATTTGATCGGCCATATTTGGTTACCCGCATGCACCAAACAGGTGTTGTGAGTACCCAATTGGGTGGATTAAACCCGCTTAAAATTCGATGTTAGATTCTTTTGTGTTGTAAACTGTCATCATTCTTTTGTCTACGTGTGATAGAATGCAGTTTATAATACCCTTCAAGGCCGCATCATCCCACATTTTAGGTGGGATAGTTGGGTACCCGTCGCGGCTAATGGCTGTCATTGAGGAGCTGGAACGCGTGAAATTGGATTCGTCTATACCCATAGATTAATAATTGGTTATACCATTCCGGTTGAGTTAAATTCGATAGGGTTTATTCCCGTGTAGGTTATTGGATTTTATTCAATAGGGTCTATTCCCGTGTAGGTCCGTGGAGTTATATCCTATTTTGTCAAGGTTATAGCTGCAAAATGGGGGTAATAACTTAATTAACAATGATAACCATAAAATGACACAGCTCTGAAGAAACCCGACTATGACCTAAAGGGAAGAAACACCATCTGGTGAAATTATCACAGGCTTTAATATTTAATGAACTGGATTCGAAACCATTTCACCAATGTTACAAGTAATTTCGATATATCGTTAACAAATATTCCCACTAAATTATTACAAGTAAGTCAATATAACCATAGGCTCAGGAAGCAGAAGCCTTTTTACTTAATATTAGGGGCTGTGCAATAATTATGAGCCCTGGGAGGGTAAAATGGGGGGGCAAGAAATCTTTGGCGAGCCGAAAGGTGGGGGGCAATCAATTTTGACCGTCCGGAAATTTTACCCCCTCCCCCGGGGGCTCAAAATTATTGCACAGCTCCTTATGGGAGTGAAGGACATTCCAACCCTCAAACACAGATTTGAGGGCTAGAACCCCCGCTTTCCATCCCCCAGTTCCTAAGCCTATAGTAACGTACCGTAAGATATTATGTTTTGACCCCAGCAAAACTATTATTAGTACTTATATTGATATAACATTATTCCAGGATTGTCATGTAATTCATAGAAATTCATCTTCAGATTATATTCTATTTTGTATTGGGACATGTGAAGTGACGATGACCACGGGTTTCCAACAAAACTCGGATTATGTTCACATGCAGGCATTCTCTTAGAGATAAATGCAAATTATAGGCTACTCCCATTCTTTGGACGTCAATGTATTTTGCAGTTGCGCTGAACGCGTGTTGACCAAATCCTACGTGTACGTGTGCGTTTACCATTCACCATTATTCTTTGCTCTCCATATTTTACGAACTATCGGAACTACCCTTCATACCAATGTTATTTGAAATCGGCACCATCAAAAGAATTTAAAATAAGGTTCGTTATAAGCCGAAAAATAATAAAGGTTCGCTAAGTCGTAAGTTATAGTTTGGGGTAGGGTTAGGGTTAGGGTCATAGTAGGCCTACTGGTGAACTTTCAGACTAGCGACCCTTATAGTAGCGAACCGTATTACTAGTGGCCCGTAAGACTAGTGGCCCGTAGGATTAGCGGATGTAGTCCGTGTCATCTAGTTACGTGTCTTTCAAAGTGATGAGACATCATATAGATGCTGAGCAAAATGCAGGACAAAATATATACCTTTTTATGTTGTTAGAATCATTAAGTGCTGCTTATTTTATTGTAACCTTGACAAAAACGTTTTTTGATGTTGTATATACAACATATATAATTATGAACCGGGGTAAAATATGAAAAATAATGTGCCAAAAAATTGTTTGCCCGCCTCTCAGCTTGCAAAATCGCTTCCCCGCTCTCTTTGAACATGCCAATTTTTAGGGAACCCAATTTGCAAACCCTACAATAGTCTAGATATATAATGCGAGCTTAGCCATCAGAAACTGTTGCATGATTATGTTGCATAATCATTGCGTTATAAAAATGTTAATTATTAAAAAAATGTTAAATATTAATTAAATGTAAAATTAAATATTAAATTCAATGTTAATTAAATGTTAATTATTGTGTTATAAGTCTTTTAAGAGCATTGTTATTTAAAAGGTTCCTCATGAATGTGGGCAAACAAATCGTGCCCCACCACCCCCCCCCCCCCCCCGACTCATAATTAATGCACAGCCCCTTAGTACTGGATAGTAAACTCTCTTTAATGGTGTTTTTGTCCAACCTTAACAACATCTGGTAAAGCTTCTTTTGGTTTAACAAGATCACCGCCTTCCCGTTGCAGAGATGAATATTCTCCTCCCATCTCCTCTCTTGGAACTGTCCCAGCAGAACAGGCCAGCTTATTGTACTGATTAGGACCAGTCGGTATATCGTGTTGCCGGTTACCCGATCTAAGCCGGTTATAACCGACGTTGTTGACTTCCGGTGTAGCATATTCCACATCGTCAGCAATAAATTTCTTTGTCATTGGATTAGCATAGTCATATATTCCACTGACATTATCATTTTCATGTATTGAATTATTCTGGTGAGTTTTAAGTTTACCATCTGGTGTCAAACTTGCATTCTCGTACCCAGAATCAATACTTTGCGCCTTTATTTCAAACATTGGTATCGCTTCATCACATGTTGATGAACGTGCGCTTTCGCCATCCTTTGGGGACTCGGAGGGTACTGTTATTGGTTCATATTCCTCCGTCATGCCCGGTAACATTTTACGTTCCGGTTGAGGACTTGGGGTACGTGGCAAAATGTAATTCTTGATCTTGTACCCTTTGTCGATTCTGAAGGGCATTAAACACCGGTACATTTAGTTTATTTGAGCTTGAGTTTGCAGTACTCGTTTTTGAATCAGGAAGAAGTTTTTCACTTTCCGAAGTCGGTGATGATGGAACACTGGCTGACTGTGACATATTCTCGTAAGATCTCGTGTTGTCATTGAAATCGGTCGGTCTGGTAAGGCTAGTCGGGCTGTTGCTGAGCGTCGATTCGCCAACGACTTGCATATCGTACAGTGGGTTGTCAAGGTTGGAATCTCGTACATCTGAAATGAATGAAAATATTACATAGACATAATAGAGTACATTATTATTCTTGAGAGGGCACTGAATTCACGATTTTAAATTATCAACGGAAAGCTATGATGAATTCCGCTGGTTTCCAAGTGAAGAAATGTCCACCTATCGACTGATTACAACTGAATTATTCATTAGCTTGAAAATAATCGCCTCGATCCAATGATTAATAGTTAAGTTCTTGTAATATGTTTCCGGGGATCTCTGTGAACTTCGCCCTGTTACTGATAGCTCCCCCGAGAATAGCATGTCATGTTATACGAATAAATGGTCAAATACATGGCAAAAGGCTATAACACCTTGCGATTTGAGTTTTACAATAAAAAAATTAATAACATAAAGATCAGTATATCCTTTCGTCATTATGGACTGCAGATTTAAGCTGCCTAATACTGGTAAATATAAAACTATAAAAAAATTGACATTAGCGGACATTAGGAATAGCAGACCTTAGGACTAGCGAACACTATCCTTGTCGGAATATACGTGGAAAATATTGTCTCCAATTCTCGAGGTATACAAAATTTATGGAAAATTATTAAAAGTGAAATTTTTGACATTTAACAGTCCTGAGGTAAACTTTATAAATCTAGTGATAAGAGTATGCAGTGAAGCTGGGAGGAAAACCCGACCATTGATTTATGGCATTAGGCAATATCAAGTCAATTTGTAAGCGCTCTTTAGCAAAGTCATAGTTCATTGAATTTACCAATCGTATGACAAAACAGGCGAAAATAGTAACTTTTTGCAAAAGATTTGCAATTTAAAGAGAATTGGCCATTGCTCATTCTAGTGACGCTAGTGGATGGACAATATAAGTGTGCTTATTCATTTAATGACATAAAATTTGACAAATATTGCAAGATACGCTTGTAGGTTTTGACTTTTAAAACCTACATTTTGGTCATACCATGTGCTTGGATAGGTAGTTTTCAACAGATTTACCACATTCGTCTTGCTATAACATTGAATTGCGTTATCTGTTGACCTAGTGACGAAAAGTGTTTTTAGGGGGAAGTGTTAGCTTTCGTTTGATGTAAAGAAAATTCTGATTGGATGAAGGAAACACTTGAAGTTTCGACAAAAAAACAATTACATAGACCCATTTTCCAGCTAGATGCTCTACAGCTCATACGATGCTATGCACTCAACCGTGTAGTGTAATCAAAGACTGTGGTGGAGACAATTCACTGCTTGCTGATCTCTGCTTGGAAGCTCTAGGACGAAAATGTGTGCTCAGGTGTATCGAGGTGGAAACTGTGCGTAGATGGTTTATAAGAGAATCGTTTTGTATAGAAACCTTTCCATATGTTAATATTGCACTTCCCACAGCTGATATAGTTTTAGTAGTTATATGATTCACATCTCCTATTATTTTTTCAAGACTGGAAAAATACTAAGTTTATTTGGTGCGCGATCTGAGCTAGTCCTTTTCTGATGGCTGTGTCGCTTACAGGTAACCTCCCTCTGGAATCGAAACCACGATCCGCCCTCTTTACCACCCTTAAGTTGACGATTAACTAGCATGTTAGTTACAGAAAACGTGAATGAAATTACCTGGAGGACATTCGGTCCTTTGCGGATGGTCAACTGTTGTGTATCGGTCAATGTCATCCCTGTAAAAACAGGAAAAAAACATGTCAGTTGTGAGGAAATAACAATGGCTTTATACACACGATCATAGTCCTACGTTAGCTATTTCTTCAGTGGGGTGAACAAAGAGAGGCAGTGTCCCACTTTCCCGTCAGTTGGGGGAGGGGGCGCTCAGTGTGTGTGGGGATGTGTGTATAGATGGGTCGTAACTCACGTTACCGTCTGGCCATGCTGTCTGATCTGTCCCTGGGAAAGGTTTCCAATTTGGGAGAATGCTATTATGATGGTAATCAGTGAAGTCATTTTGTTTTTGCCACGTTGTGTAGTGTACCAACACCTTCAGTGTTTTAGATTATGGATTTCCAAATTCAGAATCCAACAAATAGCTTTTTAATTGTTTTTTTTTTTTTGGTTTTTTTTTTTTTTTTTTTTTTTTAATTTAACCGTACACGGGACATTTTGTTTGTTCCTTTGTTCACCGATGGGTGGCTAAAAAGGCCACATGTAAACAACTTGTACGATAACTTTTTACTGTTTTTCCGGGGTGGCACACGAACTGCATGCAACCCGGGATGCAATCACTTGTTCTGACAAACAAAAGTGTCTGTACCAAAATGCAACGTTAAATATACTATCCGATTTTAAGAATGTAACATACATTAACAAAATAATGATCGTGCTAAAATATTAATTTGTAGACTTTCCTCTTTTCTGTACCTTAGATTTTGTGCCTATTGCAAAAACTCAAAACATGGCAGACCCCTACAATTTCTGTCCAAATTTTGTAAAAAGGACCGTTCCCTTGAAGTTTTTATTGTTTGTTTTTTCTACCTAATCTATATTGATAACTTAATTTACGTACACTTTTTCCTCTGGTTCGATGTGGGTTCTCTTCTTCCTTACGCAATGAACGGTAACGATGACAACACACACAACGACAAGGATGAGAATTGGTCCAACGATGTAATACACTAAATTGCTTTGTCTGGATTGTGGAGTTACCGTGCCATCATCTGAAAAATGTTTATCAACAAAGACAAGAGACTGGTATATCGATATGCTTGAGTAAACCCCATGCATTCACTACACTGTTCAATAGCCTTATTGTGATGTGGCGGGAGGTTTAAAACACGAGCCCTGAACAACATATGATGCGCGCGCATACTGCCAGACAAAAACAATGGAAATTGTGATGATGTGTGCGCATACTGCCAGGAATTGACGTCAGTACAGAAGTCAACTCATCCATACTATTTAGTCCTATCTATTACAGCTTCATTGGCGAGATAGTCCATGGACTTTAATGCATCTCTTATTTACAAAAGTAAATGTTTTAGACAAATCTCGAACTTCATCATTAAATTAGTAAAAAGGAAATTCAAATCTGCAGATTCTTACAAGCCTTTAGTTTTATAGCCGTCACCCTACCTCAAGAGATTTTAGGATTGGGTAAATTTGCAGGGTAAGGTTTAGGGTATGGGTTAGGATTATGGTTAGGTTGGGATTAGGGTTATGATTAAGAAATTAGTGTTATGTTTAAGGTGGTGACCACCATGCCGTGTCTAGTTGGTATGCATTCCGTTATTTCGAAAGACATCGTATACATGGTATACTGCATTTGAATTAGAAGGAAAATGTTCCAAATATCACCTCGCTTAAATCTTTATTATTGCATTTGATTGTCAACTTAACTATAAACTTGTTGTTTTTATTTGGTGCCGGTTTACAATAACCTGTGGTGTTTACAACCTGGTTGTATATCAATAGGCTACTTACCAATATTGGTATAATGGGTCAAGTTGCTTCTTATGGTTGGCGATGTTGTAGGTATCTGGGTACTGTATTTGATTAGGAGTTAGCGAGAGAAGGTATATAATAAACATTTTGAAGATCATGTCAGAGAAAAGGAAATTATACACCTATAATAAATATGAAAATCGGAAAGCTTTTGATAGAAGACATGGAGTTAATTACCACGTTCGTTAAACGATAATAGACACTGGTCAATCACCAGAAATATTGCATGCAAAGTCACGCGGCGTGCCGATAGAAGCTAAAGGTCTAGAAATTGAATAGTTATGCAGGAATTATTCTTCAAGAGGTATCACTTTTAAACATGTTTTATTTTTCTGGACAATAATTTCTCAGATAATTTTGAGAATATTTTCAAAGAGAGTATTTTATGTACAACTTCAGACTGATTTTGCTTGATCACACCACATTATGTCAAAACCAGCAGTCAATACCTTTACCATGTAGCTCTGATTTTAGACCTCACTTGTTGAAATCGATCGAGAATTAGAGAGACCCGGTGTTCGAATTGTTTTAGTTCTCTTATTCGAGAACGCTTTTTGTACAAATCAATATATGGAGTAACTTGCAACTTTTGAATTTGCATAGCCTTGGGATTTTGGATCACCATGATCACCGTGTTCATGGTGTTCTTTATTTCTTGACCGATTTTAACGAATGAGATCTTAAATCTGAGCTAAAAGGTGCATTTATTGGCTGATAGTTCTAATATGACATAGCTGTAAACAGCATTTTGCAGATAAGCCCATTGAATTTGGACAACCAGTTCAAAAGATATAAACAGTTCAAGAGTGTCCAAAACAGTAGGAAACAAAACGAAATACTTCCTTTGTTTAGCTATATCTCAAAATCAGTATTTCCGACTTCAGATTGATTTTGCTTGATCACATCACATATTTGTATTTGCTTAGGATATTATCAGGGGTGAACATTCAATAGAATAGATAGATGGGTAAAATGTATCAAACAGCGTTTGTTTACCTTGTTAAACAAGAATTGTCACATACGTACTCCTCCAAAACCTTACAAATGCCGGCCAGGTCATGACATTGTACAACTTGTCTTGGATCATCAGGCTTGATGAAACAAGATTTTGACTCCGTGTTTTTGCCGCTTCCCATGATGCAATCTATGGCGTGAATACAGCACTCTTCTTTACTGATGACGTCATCTATATCGTCGGTATAACAAGGACAATGTTTCTGCTGAAAACATGTTAATTTTGGGTCTGTGCAGAGACACTGGCCCTGTATACATGCGTCTCGTGCTAGGATTAGAACAGAATAAAAGAATAAAAGCAGTTAATATATGTATGCTAGTTAACATGAAGAGTTTGTTCCCAAAACTGGTTAAGAATCTATATCAATACAGTAGCTTTGTGTTGAGCCGGCCTCATTATACGCTTTAGACGCATAGAGATGAAAGAACACTCAAATCATTGTTATAATATTCCAATGATCTACTATTGTAAGATCTTCAACTCACAAGGATTCATTAATCAGATGTTTACATAGAGCAGTCATTGTCTCACCAATTTTAGAAACAAATTCTTCAAATTCTGTCATTTACTTTTGTTAGATAAATAAAAAAAAACCTTTCCAATATGGTGGGTTTTAAGCCACCAGTGGCTATACACTGGAAAGGGATATTGTAAAATATTATTATTGCATACGAAGTCAGTTCCAGCTAGGGATAGCGATGTGTATACTTCTATCTCTAGCTTGAAATGATTTCATTTTATACTCTATGTATTTTTCATAATATAAAATATCCGTAGCTTTTTTAAAGGTAATGCAGGATCTGTGATTGATGCAACATTACTAAAAGAGAGATGCGATGTTCACGTAGAACAAAGTGGGCTGTGAATTAGTACCTGAAGAGGCTGTAGTTCAAAAGGCGCCATCATTATATCAAACCTTAGTCCTAACCGACCCCGTGGGTTTTCTGCTATTGAAAGGGAAAGAAGAGGAGAGAAAATGAACAAAGAAGTCACTTGGTACCCCTGGGATTCGAACCTCAGATCCCTCGAATGGCAGGCACAAGATCACCGACCTGTAGCCACGGGGATTACGCTGGCTGGTTCCCTGGGTATTATATGACTTGGGCTGAATTGGAATTGCGTCATCACATCACGTGTAAAATATGCACGTCTAGTGGTGTTAATAGTGAGCTTTAGTGAAACTCGGTTCAACTCTTTGCGTTTGCCAATAAAAAGTGTTTATTTTCACTTTTATCTCCCTTATCTCCCTTAAAATCTACGTACCACTGACACTATCGGTAGTGCAATAACCTTTGATAGATCTCAGCCGTCCGGTGCACTTCCCATCACATGTACCATTGCATTCTTCACTCCTGGTTAAATGCAACAAAAAAATAACAGGCTAAAAGAATTAAACCTCGTATTTTCAATCATGTTAGTACGACCTACTAAGTATATTTGTCGTAGGGAGTGTGATATTAATACTTTAATTTGGTGGGGGCTGATCTTTCTCATATTTTGGTAGCAACTTGACCACCCACCCCTTATGGACCACTAAACTTTTTGCCCCCCCCCCCTTTGAGGGACACAACCTCACCTGTCTAGAACGTTCTAGAACACATACATGACATAGTGTTCCAAAACTGTTACAAAAAGGTGTGAAAATGTGTTCTTTCAAGTGTTCATTTCTTTAACACTGGTGTTCAAAATTGAACACATTGAAATATAAAATTTTTTAATTATGGCCTGGAAAGCGTTAAAACCTGTTCGCCTCAACAGTTTTTAGTGTGACATAACACTCTTAAACAAGGAAACATGGACAGCATGGGTAAAAATTCAGTATTATAGCTTTAAAAATTATAGAACACTTTTGGTGTTAACAACCTAAACACAACTTTAGGCGTCCGTTTATTTTAGAGTACGGGCAATATCCCTATACAAGGTGTAGCATAATAAAGTATACAGTTGGAAAAATCCCCCTCGTAATCTAGTAAAGGCCACAACCAAGTTCCTCCATCCAGCTGTCTTTTGTCCTCTTCTCTGTCTCTGCTCATGATAACTTATAATTCTTGAGTTCTGCTACTATTGTTGTCCTTAAGGTGGTTTTTGGTCTTCCCCTGTTTCGCTTCACTTGTGGTGTCCATTACAGTGCTGTTATACAGGGTGAGTCGTGTAAAAATGCAGTTGCTTGGCAATCGTGTGATTGCTTTGAAGCACCAAGTGGAATAGCCCCCAAGATCTCCCGATCTTGCACCTCTGGATTTCTTCTTGTGGGGCTATCTGAAATCAAAGGTTTTCACAAGTCCTCCTGCAGACCTTAATGAACTCCAGAGACACATAATTGCACAAGTTGACATCCAAGCAGGACAGACCTCTCATCTCAGCTCATAAGACATGGTCTGAATGCCATGTTGAGGAGACCTAATATCTGCATACAAAAGAATGGTAGTTATGCCCTGGTGGCCATGTAGAAGACTAATCTGTTAATTTATCTATCAACTTCACGCAACTGCAATTTTACTCGGCTCACAAGAAATACTGAGTCCTTATTAATGATCACACGCCACTGACGCCAGTGATTTTCAGTTGTGGGAGGACAAGATGTTGATTCAGCTATAAAGAAAAACATTTTGACTACCGGTAAATACCTAATACTTTTTGATCTAGTGGCATTCTTCAAACTGTATACTTTATTTTGATACACCCTTTATAACAGCACTGTAATGGACTCCACAAGTGAAGCGAAACAGGGGAAGACCAAAAACAACATTGAGGAGAACAGTGATAGCAGAACGCAAAGAAACAAAAGTTATCATGAGCAGAGGTAGAGAAGAGGACAAAAGACAGCTGGATGTAGGAACTTGGTTATGGCCTTACGTGGATGAAGAGAATAAGTGTGGATGTGTATATCAGGAGACCGCTTGAAGTCGTAGATGAACAGGTCGTACACTTGTACGTATAAAGCAAATAAACAAACAAACAAATCACACTAACCTAGCAAATACAGCTGTCTCACTCCTTTTTTATATGATTTAGAAAAATCTCTTAGGACTATTACGGTATTATAGTTAACATGATTCAATATTTTATGTCAATTTAAATTAACATACGAATTTTAAATATGTAAAATCCTAATTTGCACGTTAATCGTAAATCAGATTGCGCCTAGGATCTATACCAATTATCGAAGATGGAAACTAAGATGAATAAAGACAAAAGAGGAAATTATGATTGGTAAATATTATGTACTGTATCAAGTAGCAAGAAATCAATTCTATTTATATCAAGTTAGCCATTTGTAACAATCCCACAACCACAAACACGGAAGCAATAAGACAATAGACGTATTCAAAACAACAAACATGGACACAAACAGGACTTCCTGTACACAAATAAACATGACGTTCGCTAAATACAAAAAGAGGTTCGGACACGAGTGATGGTATAAGTTCCTACAATCATGATTTATCTCAAGCATGACTTTGAAGACATTTATTTATGATAAATACAAATTTTTACCTTCGACTTTCAGAATAAATGTGCATTAGCGATGTTAAAAATACTTGATTACGTAATACATTAGCATAAGCACACAATAGCATATATGAACACTGTCTGATTTATCATGTTTATGGTCAAAAGTACATGTTGTAACTTCAAAATCTTCGGAGGCACACCCTACCCAAAAAAATTTGAGTACCCCCCCCCCCTCGGGTTAAGTGCATGGTGAAATCTAAAACATTTCTTTCTTACTGGTGGAAATTCGGATTACAAGTATTCAATCCATGATATTGGATTGTATTTTATTGTTTTCAAGATCTGAAACCAAACCATTTAAAAAACATTCTATCAAACACATGAATGTTTTTAAAACGTTTTAAACGTGTTTTTATTTTGATTTAAACGTTTAAACGTCATCACGATGCAATGGCGCTACTATTACTATTGACCATGCTATTTGTATCGTGCTAACTTCAGAAGTTAAAACTGATACATACCAAAAATGAACTGAATTCTGAGAAATAAAATATTTTAAGAAGCGAATTGAATTTAGCTGGGTCAAACTTGGGGCACCAAGTCTAATAGACTCCTGTGGTGTTGGAAGCCAAGTACACCGTCCCCTACTGAGATACTGCACTTGAAATTGATATGCAATGGAGACTTCCTAAAGCACGGTGCTCGTGTTTGCACCTATTTCAGTAAGGCAATGCAATTCTTAAAGACATTCAGATTTTTATTTCTAAATAAAGTTATGATTCTTTAAATGTTGGTCGGTAGAGCCCATTTGGTCAGTAGAGCCCATCAGTAACTGAGCATTCTTATATATTTATATATACTGTATTTAATCGATTCCCATTATATTTCCAGTAATGCATAAGTTCTAACGAATGTTTCTTGAGGTAAAATCGATAATAATGTAGCATGTCTGGTGGAAATATATTGTCTATTTTGCGTCATTAAATATTCGTTAGAAGCTAAACATTAGAATGGGAATATAGATAACGAAAACATCATAGATTATCAAAAATATTAAATATTCTACATCCACTCAAATCTCTGTACATTGACAAAACTGTACGGTTTAGCCATTGAACACATTCTTGCCTAAACTTTGTAAACATGTTTAGAAACTAAACACTGCGAATCAAATTCCTAAACATCGATGTTCAATGGCTATAACATTATCCATCAACACTCTTATTTTAAACACGTTTACAAAATGAAGTGAAGAATGTGTTTAGAAAAGTGTTTAATCCTAAACACTGTTTTTACAGTGTAAGGATCTTAAGCATTTGTTTCATAGTATTAAAACAAATCCAAATGCATGTTCTCCCGCATAAGGTTCTGATATAAGCTATTCAAAGCCTGTGTACATTTATATGGGTTTTCTTGTTAATTGTGCAGAACGGAATTAATTCAGACTAAATACTGATGGTGTTTTGTTTTCGCTCATTTCCGTAATCGTGTTCAACCATAAAATAAAAATTCTAACCTCGGCTCTCCAAACAACACACTCCTAACGGCTCAGTTCTAAAACACCATGGATATTATTCATAGAATGACCTTTGTATGCGGTAGGTACAATAGTTCATACTCCACAGCTTGAGGTCAACTTAACTATTGAATGTAGGTTATAGAACTGTGCCACTGTTGACGAGAGCATTTCGCCTTAAAACGCTATTAACATGGATGTCTATAAGCAATCCACAGATATTATAGGTCTTTGGTTATAGCTTCATTCAGTTTCTGAAAATGTTGGATTGTATCAGTTCTTGCAGTTGTGTGTCTGCATGACACTGGGACATTTCAATATAGTACACAACCCGAATGAATAAAAGTTAGGCATAATTGCAGGGTTCTTTGATTGTACTAACAAAAGCAGCTAGCAGTCCTATCTGACTTGGGCATACTTGGCAACATTATATCTCGGCATAACATCCGTTGCCGCATGCATGGGTTGTTATATGTTACTTGAAATATACCTCCATGATGAACCCCCATTTGTTCCCTCAAATCTTGGCCACATTAACTCCACATCGGTCATTTTAAGTGACCTGCTCAAAGGTCAGATTTCCATATTTGACTTCATTTCTATTTTGATATCAAGTATTCCACAGATGATCATGACATACATGTACATGTAAAAGCACTTACCATGGGCAGAAATCTGGACGTCGTACGATGTCCCTTAAACGTTGCTCTGTCTCACTTACACTATCAATGTGGTGTTGTTGACAGTATGGCGAAATTGATGAAGGCTGAAGCTCCTGACACTGGTAGAAGAGCAATAACTGTCCTAAAATTAAAATCTGCCACAAAAAGTTTTGCTTTACGATGTTTTGTGCTAAACACATAAAATACATCGTTGGGTATAGAGAAAAATCTGTGCTGCACATACAACGAATTGTATTCACAGAACCTGCACCATTAAAGGATGTATATGTTCCATAAAATCATGATTTTCTTCATCAAAGTGTCCTAAATTCATTTTATCCGTCATATTAGTAATCCATTTTTGTAAGATATCGTTGAATTATACTAAGTGTGACATTGAGTAGCATATACCAACCCTGCATGCTCACTCGTGATACAGATACCGGAAAAACCATAGGAAACGCACAAGGATCGGTATTTGTAACAGCGCGTGCGCACACTTCTCTTAATACACAGTCGATCTTAGGATTGATAAGTTTCACTTTTCATGAAGAAATCCAAGAAAATATAAACCTTTTAAATAGTTTACGTTTATGCGTACATATCTAAGCATGTGATGAAAAACTAAATACATGGTTAAAGGGAATAAAGCTAAATAAGTAGGCCTTATATTTAGTAGTTGCGTTTTCATAACAAAAAGCAACATTATAGGCTATACTCGTGATACTAGGCTTTCTTAGTCATCTATACATGTAATACTTTTAACATTCAGGTTTTTTTAAGTTTATGTTTGTGTAACTACAGAATTCAGATACATTTGGGAATATCGTTATGTCGATACTCATGCTGTTGCCAAGGTAATAAAGGAAAGTATTCCGATTCAAAAATAGATTTGTGTTTTGCGTCATTCCGGAATGACCAGATATGCATGCAGTAAAAATGTGTTGCTATGTTTTGTTGGATTCACACGCCCGCTAATTTATACCAATTATTCTGTTAGTTGAAATTCAACTTGAAAAACTTTGAGCCATAGGTGACACGGATCCAAGGAGAAAAAATGGGTCTTTGTGTGACAGAGCCTGAGTTTATCAAGAAAATGGGTCTTGCGTCCTGACTGCGCGCCTTAACAGCTCAACATATGCGTCAACACCAATATTGAAATGTTCGCCCGGGGTATATCTGTCGCTGTTATGGTAGCAAATCATAGCATCACCTGCACTCTCGTGAAGCCTATTTATTTTTTTACTAGAAAACCTTTTCATTTATTTTTGACGCCGAAACTCATTAGCTTGACTAGATTCCTCATCATTTCGAGTTTCAGTTTCAGTTTCAGTTTTGACGTATCGCCGTTTTTTGATCCGATAAAGTGTTACAGCAAGCTTTGAATCGACTGTCTCATTAAAATTACGTCAGTGTTTAGACAGTTACCATAGGGTATTAAATAAAAGGCACTAAATTTAATGCCCACGTGACCCATGGGCGCCGCCATACCAAGACCACCAAGTGATCAGTAGATGTGCTACAATGCTAAGAGATATATCAGAATTGCGGACCTATTTTCTCCATGATTATAAAAATGCGACTTTTTTTTGGCGACTCAAATTTATGCATAGGCTTTACGCTTTTATTTGAGCTATAATTCGCCACTCTTTCTGATTATTAGTCTATAAGATCAGCCCAAAATACCTCAAAAAATTTCTGTATTTTACCGGAACTCATTAGGGTTACACAAATGGCGCATTGATTTAGTGGTGTGCCCCCAACTCAGTGCTAGCAATGCATTGTCTCTACACAGTCTGTGTTTACACTATTGAGTGCATAGCATCATAAGAGCTGTGAGAGCTTCTACATGATGACTATAGTGGAAAATACGGCATCTGTGATTGGTTTTGTCAAAACCCCGATAGTTTCCTTCGTCCAATCAGAAAAGTTTTTATATCGAACGAACGCAAATTCGGGACAACAATTGATTTTGTCCTTAATTTGCTTTTTGTTTACCAGCAATGGTATTTATAAATACTTGGGGAACAGGGGCGCAACCATTATAGTACCGAGATAAACTTCCACTCCAAATGAACATGATGAATAAGAAAACAACATGTCGGTGTGCATATTGGTTCTCTGGGTTTACATTAATACTTTATATTAATACTGTATTATAAACAGAGATTTAAGTCGTGTTCACACGGTCGGACATAAGTGAGTTAATACCGGTAATAAGCGACCGGTAATAGTAACTTATTACCGGTATTAAATGACTTAAGTCCGACCGTGTGAACACGACTTAAGACCCAAAAACTACCAGATGACCGCCTTTTTAAATTGTAGCTATTCAATGATCCCTTTATTTGGAATCTAAGACCCGATTACCCTCCGTTTTGAGCTTTGTGACGTTGCTTTATCATGTGTAAGATACAAAAATATTTCAATACAAAGTTATTGTTTTGCTAAAACCATTTTTAATGGGAGCAACATAATGACGCAAACACACTGAAAATAAACAGACAGAGCCCTCAGAAATCACTTCACAGATGTTTAATTTGCAATAACTAATTAAATAATTTATATTTGATAATTATAATCACATGTGACACTCTTTCAGATTTTATATCGTTACATTACATAAATTATTAAAATTGTCTTTAAATTAAATTAAAATCAATATAATACATTTCATATAATTACAATAAAATAGTTATTCTATTTAATTTTTTGTATATTTTTTAATACTTTTATTTTTATCACTTCTTCAATTGAGGTAATTGTGAATTATTCATAACAAAGCTGCGTGGTACTATTTTTTTTTGTAGCATTATGAATTCCATCAACATGTTGTATAATTAATGTAACCAGGCTTAATTAATTATTCGACACAACCAATCATTCACCGACAGAAAATAGATGCACATCCCGTATAGATTGGCTCAAAATTTCATACATTTTTCCAATCACCGGTCCCCGGCCATGACCACTGGAAATCCTGGTATTAAAAGCCACAGAAATATCCAGCGTAATGGGTCATTCTCAGAAACCCTGCATTTCTTAACGTGCTTTTATTTTTTTGAGAAATGCAAGATTTGCCAAACATTGATTTCTAAGCTTTCTCCATGTATACATTGTAAATCCAGGTGTTTGTGGAAAGTAAGCTTTGAATTTTGAATTTTTGAAATTTCAAATATCTTTTCTTGGCCAATTAACCTTCTATTATCATGACAATAATGTAGGTGGTGTGTACTTATTGTGTTAATACCCCGTGTCTGAATGGTGTACAACACTTGAGCCAGTGGCGTACATTTCGTTTTGACATGGGGATGGGGTTGGAAAAAAAATTCTTGAAATATAGTGAATCCGGCACCTTTTGGCGACAGAATAAGTTTATGGTACAAATGCGCGCGAAATATTTTGCCATTCTGAAGCTAAACTGATGAAATATTGTGCAAAAGTGGATTAAATTTTAAAAAAATGAAAAACTCACTCTCCAAAAGAGTAAGAATAATGTAAATCACTCCAAATGAGTAGAGTGGAAACCACTCTTTCAAGGTATGATGTAATTACTCGAAAGTGTCCCTTATATAATATCTTGAAAGAGTAGTTTCCAGTCCTTTAGGAATGAAACCACTCTTTTAGGAGTGATTGTCACTTTCTGGCGGGATTTTCACTATTTTCACTCTTTAGAGAGTGAATTTTTCACTTCTTTACATTAAGAGAGTATACAATTTGATTTGATACATAAAACTAAACTGCAACTCATGGTAAACATGGTAAAATACATAAATACATGCATGTATGTACAGTGTCAAATATACAACAATACCGTATGTTGAGGATTTTAATTCTTCTAATGATTCCATGGGTATGCGTCACGTTATTTCTAATGATTCCATGGGTATGCGTCACGTTATTTCTAAGACATTTTGACAATAGAACCGAAATGAAAACATTTAGCTAGTTATTCAGAGATGAAATTATGGTATGCTATTTCTTTTGATGTCTGTATTATACCGACCGTACGGCCGAAAACCTTCTAAAAATTAAATAGGTATCATCTATATAACATTTTTGGTCTTCCAAAGTTATTTCAATCTTGACTCCCAACTTACCAATGTAATATACCGTATATTACTCATTATCTAAAAATCTTCAAAAATAAATGAACAGAATGAACCCCTCATTTATTTTCATATGATAAATTTCAATGTAAAGAAATAAAAAGATAATCAATTTCGATTGCCAATATTACATGAATGGCATTAAAAGGTGTCCCCATGTACCAAACCAATATACATAACATATAAACCAATCTGACATCTTTTTTAGATATTTTAATGTATTATGTTAGCTCAAAGAGGATCGTGATTTAAGAAATAAAGGGTAATGCATGATCCTTTACACAAAAATAATGTGTCCGAGGCAGTAAAAACGTAATTCTATTACCCCCACGACCCATTATTCAAAATCGCGCACTGTGATTTGTTGAAACGCGTCACGTGACAGACCATTAATTAGCGATAAAGTGTCAAGGGCAACGAACTTTATGTTCTTCTATCATCACAGCGCAGAGCAGAGCGCACAGCACACCGGCTTATGGAGGGGAGAATGGAATGTCAGGGGTGTGTTATTGTATGTACATACCTGCTTATAGGGGAGAATGGAATGTTAGGTTGTGTTATTGGAATGTACATACGCTTTGGCTACGCTTATGCGCTCCACCTTGAGGTAAACAACTTGAAATATTTGGGCAAAAATTTGATATTTTCTCTTTAAATCACACTATTTTGTGGTAATAGAATAGAAATAAAGGGTGCAGCATTATCCTTTACACGCAAATAATGTGTCCTCGGCAGTAAAACGTTTAAATAATGGGTTCGGCTGCGCCTCACCCATTATTTACGTTTTACTGCCTCGACACATTATTTTCGTGTAAAGGATCATGCATTACCCTTTATTTCTTAAATAATGGGTGAGGCGCAGCCGAACCCATTATTTAAACGTTTTTACTGCCGAGGACACATTATTTGCGTGTAAAGGATAATGCTGCACCCTTTATTTCTATTCTATTACCACAAAATAGTGTGATTTAAAGAGAAAATATCAAATTTTTTTGCCCAAATATTTCAAGTTGTTTACCTCAAGGTGGAGCGCATAAGCGTAGCCAAAGCGTATGTACATTCCAGTAACACAACCTAACATTCCATTCTCCCCTATAAGCAGGTATGTACATACAATAACACACCCCTGACATTCCATTCTCCCCTACATAAGCAGGTGTGCTGTGCGCTCTGCTGTGCGCTGTGATGATAGAAGAACATAAAGTTCGTTGCCCTTGACACTTTATCGCTAATTAATGGTCTGTCACGTGACGCGTTTCAACAAATCACAGTGCGCGATTTTGAATAATGGGTCGGGGGTAATAGAATTCCAAATTAGGAGTATAAGATCTATTTCATTATCTACTTCGTTTAACGATTTACTGAAATAAATTGCGTCAAACTGATTCAGTCGATTTTTTTCATGAAAATTATTCCCGCCAAAGCTTACATCATTGATAGCCTGCAAATATTTCACCATGACCCGGGGATAAGGTATAAATTAAGTCATATTTGGCGCTATCATACACATAATCTGGTTTGTAGTGAAAGGTATGTCTGAAAATTGTAAAATCATATTTAAAATAATATATTTCCATCTATTTCTTTCAACCTTTCCGACATGCATTGTTGCGTCCAGTGAAGAAGAACCACTCGGGTATTGCGTCTGTAATGTAAAACACTACACTGTCAAAACATTTCTTAACTTAACATTGTTTAACCGGTCAACTACTCAACAACCAGTTGCTTAAAATATTTAAACAGGGTGTTTAAAAATCATAAACAACCTGTTTAATTATTCTTAAAACAACTGCCGTTCATTTCACCAGTTGAATATGGTTGTGTAAGCTTTCTAAACAGCGTTTTAACGTTGTACTTTATTATGCAAGTGCATGATATGATAAAGGAGCGACGTGTGTCGAGATAACAAGGCGACATCAACGTCATTTTGAAATTAAAGAAATTATGGTTTGCTAAAACCTTGTATGGTAATAACCAGTATACGTCATAAGTTGTATGAACCGTGTTCAGCACCTCAGGGCTTTGTTGCTGAACCTCATAGATTAAATAAAAATCACATTTCATTGATTTCAATCAATATTGGTTATAACTCCTTCATTTGGCTCTTTTATTATTGTCATTGCTTGAAAGTATATTTATACGGAAGGCGCTTCTTCCATGATGGAAGAAATGTGTCGATTTCTAAAATTCTTTGAATACGATATATAATATGTGACCCGGCAGCACAAATGAGCCGTAAATTCCCTAAAATAAATATTCATCGGTAACTTAAGCTGGCCCGACATCCGTCTCATTTTGATAGTCCAAAACTAATCAATAATCCTATTGTTGCAGTGGATAATAAGCTTCTACCTTAGATGGCTATAGAACTTTTAATAGCTCTGGTCTTTGTTTGCTTTTGCTAAATCCTGTTCAAGTGGTGGGTTACCAGGCATTGTATCATTTGTACAGGTATGCATAACCAACAATTAACAATGAGAGAACTTTCTTAAACCTCGTTTACTGGGGGATGATTTGAAATGACCGCCAATTATGACTGTTTGATATTTATTGCCAGCAATGTGGAAAAAGAGACACATGTAAAAACGTAAAAAGCTATAATTTTGTTGAAGGAGCAAAGTTTATCAAACCATAACCCCGCTTCTGGATATCGTTTGAAGTCAAATGATATACCATTTTAAGTTTATGATGTTTATTTTTTAAACACGAAATAAAACAAAATTGACCGGGGGAGGAATTTACGGCTCATTCGCCGTGGACGGTCACATATTATTTGAAGCAACGACATATTTATAGTATTCAAAGAATTTTGTCATTATCGCGTGTCGTTTTGTGTATGCTTGGTACAGACATTTTTCTATAAAAGATAAATTGAATTAGGCTATTATGCTTTCACAAATTCAACTTTTGACGAATATCCCAGAGAAATCTAATGTCAATCAAATACACGTGTACATGAAACTTTACTGTTAAAATTTCGAAAAATAAATCAAGTTAAAAATGGGACTGCTGAAAGCAAAGTTACCAGCAAGTTTTCTATTACAGAAATTTTCTGTGTTTACGGAAGGTTTCTTTTTTTACAGACGTTTTCTGTTTTTACAGATTTTTTAGTGTCGTTTTATTACAGATTTGGCTATTTTACATACATTTTTGTTGACCTTTTTAGTAAAATTTTCAAATTAATTGACATTTTCGGTAAATCATTTTGATACACGGGAGGCATATAAGAAGAGAAATTCCTGTCAACCATCCGTGAATTTCAAATTTTGCAATGGCAATTCTGTTTAAAAAATACGCAAACTGTACAAAAACGCAATGTTTGAACCAACAGTGTTTGTTTTATCTCATGATATGGAAATACTCATTATCATTGACAGTAGATAATAAACGGAATACATCTGGCACAACAAATATATATTATGTAAAATCTAAATTCCAAAATATATATATATTCTTTTTACACAATACCTTTACAAAAATAACTGTAAGGCAGCTAATGGCTTTTCGAGAAAATTCATAAATATAGGTGTTTTTTAAAACCAAAAGCTAAGAAGTCTTTGTTGATACGCTAGACTACATAATGTAGTACAGATATCGCGTTTATCCGTGTCCTTAAATCGTTTTGTCTGACAGGTACATAAGGTCGAAATTCCCTTTGGTAGATAGCGAATAAGTTAATGTGTTTGTCATTAGAAATCGTCTAAATCGGCAAACTGAAAGATAAAGAAAAAAGATTTATCTTAAACATAATTGTCAATCATGCATCATCATCATCATCACCGTCGTCGTCGTCGTCATCATCATTATCGACATCATCATTATCATCATAGACATCATCATCGTCATCGCCGTCATCATCATCATCATCATCATCATCATCATCATCATCATCATCATCATCATTATCATCGTCATCATCACCATCTTCATCATCGTCATCATCATCGTCCTCATCATCATCATCATTATCACACTCGTCATCGTCATTATCATCATTATCGACATCATCATCATCATCATAGACATCATCGTCATCGCCGTCATCATCATCGTCGTCATCATCATCATCATCGTCATCATCACCATCTTCATCATCGTCATCGTCATCGCCGTCATCATCATCATCATCATCATCATCATCGTCATCATCACCATCATTATCATCGTCATCATTACCATCTTCATCATCGTCGTCATCATCGTCGTCATCATCATCATCATCATCATCATCATTATCATCGTCATCATCACCATCTTCATCATCGTCATCATCATCATCATCGTCATCATCATCGTCATCATTATCATCGTCGTCATCATCGTCGTCATCATCAACATCATCATTATCATCGTCATCATCACCATCATTATCATCGTCATCATCACCATCTTCATCATCGTCGTCATCATCGTCGTCATCATCATCATCATCATCATCATCATCATTATCATCGTCATCATCACCATCTTCATCATCGTCATCATCATCATCATCGTCATCATCATCGTCATCATTATCATCGTCGTCATCATCGTCGTCATCATCATCATCATCATCGTCATCATCATCACACTCGTCATCGTTGGTGATATTCTAATTACTATTTGTAATAGCGGCCGTACATCAATAAAACACAGTCAGTGTCCTATTCCGAGGGTTACAGTATACATGTACACCGCGCTGTTCATTGGAGTGGAATACTTACATCATCATCGAACACTCTTCTTTTTAGAATGTAGTACAATTCAGACCGTTTCTCTGTAAAATTTAATAGTTTATAGACAATCGTAAATGTCTCAAATTACAATTTTGTAAATGCTTTGCTGTAGTACGGTACAAATTAGTCATTCTAACACTTGTGTCCCAATTGTTGTCACCTCTTTTCCAGTAAAGAGTGAGAGCACAAATCGGGCACACGCGGGGCACACCCCAAGGGCCGACCTCACTCTGGCCGCACTGTAATCTGTGTGAGGTACAGTGTCACACACGGGGTGGACTCACCTTTAGGTAATGTAGCCGGGACCCATATGTATTGGATCTAAGCCAAAAAAAAACCACTTTATTGTGTATATAGAACATCATATCAGTGTATTTGACGTATTTCAGAGGCAGTATGATAAAAGGAATAACGGTTTGGATTTATCAAGTACATTATATGCGAACTACGTTATTTAATCAAGTGAATACTCTGACCGCAGCCTTCAAAATACAAGGACCGCACCCAGATGGAGGCCAAAATGGGAGATTCTTGGGTCAGACCATGCGGCCAGAGAAAATATGTGAGCGAGCCAGAGTGCTCATCCATAAGTGTATGCTCATGACACTTACACATTCAGATGGTATAATTAGTCCTTCAAGACGACTCCAGGCTGAAGTTTAAATCTATGTAGCGAGGCCTCGCTGCTCAGCTTCGCTGGGTCCCCCTCCCCAATAGCCGTCGAAGGACTAAAATGATGAGCAGGTGTAAATGTACCGTAAGTCATTCGCATCACAAAAAAGCTAATTAGACACACGGGCAAGTAAAAGTTGCCAATGTCAAATTCGATTCCTTTCCTAATATAATAATATAACTTACGTCTTGCGCATCTCATGAGGCATCTTGTACACGCGATGTCTGCTGATCGACCTAAGTCAAACAATACAAAACAATACATTTTAATGTTAAGGCTAGACACACAAATTGTTTATCTAATTGGAAAAGAGATTTGATACAGCTTTTCCATGTATCTAAACCTTTTTGTAGGACAAAAGAGATCAATACCGTAGTTAATCAGATTAGCTCTACCATAAAACATATAATAACTCGAAATTAAATATTTCTGATCATTTACAATTCAGGTCATGTGCCTTGAAGTAAGTTTTTGATCCAGGTCTAAGTAGTTAACACCATAGAACTAATATTCATCGTAAGTCAATGACGTGAGTCTTACTATCACGTGAAAAGAATATTTCTAGAAATTGGGCGTGCATGTTTTATCTAAAATCTATAGTGAGATCTGCCCTGAGTAATTTAATTTGATTATTATTTTATCTTTGTTTACAAGAGATCATTTTAGGGAACCCCTCTCATGCATCAAGATGATCAAAACAAATTGAATCATATCTAATTTTGGATTGTTGGGAAATCCCCTGCTTTCTATATAGGTGTTCAGTGTATTGCACCATTAGGGGAATCCACGATGTTGGGAAATCCCCAGGAAGTGATGTAATGAGAAAGGTTAATGTTTATAAATGAATCTTGGGAATTCCCAGATTGCTCATCTAAGTGCATTGCCTAATGCTAATTGGAAATTACCATTTCTAAAAGCTGAATGTGACAGAATGGTCTATCAATTGCAATAGATGGTGGGTTTTATAAAAAGTGAAAGCAATTGAGTTTGCTCTTGGCAGAATATGAAGAGAGATTGTAGGCTGTGTTGTGTGTTGGTCGTCGTTGTGCTTCAAAAGTGTTTGGTCAAAGCAGCACCATTTTTGTGCGAGGATTTTATACGGAAAGGATATATATATAAATGCAAGTGTACAGAGGACTTCGCTGAACAGTGATTTTCACAGGACAAGTGAACGAGGATATATACATCAGCCGTCCACAACAATGCAACAGAACTCTATGATCACCAAGAAGAAGACTGCCGGTTAAGTAGTAGTAATTAAAAAGAGTGATTATATTGTATTGTACATTTATCGTTCATGTACCAAGCATATTTTTAGCATGCATTGTTATCAGTTCCCATTTTTAGTGTACAGTGTTATCTAGATCCTATTGTTTAACGTGCAGTGTTATCTAGATCCGATTGTTTCGCATGCAGTGTTTTCTAGATCCGATTGCTTAACATGCAAAGTTATCCAGATCCGATTGTTTAGTGTACGTTGTTATATATATTCGATTGCATTACAGTGCATTGTTATCAAATAGATCCGATTATTTAGATTATCTAGATCCGATTGTTTAACGTGCAGTGTTATCTAGAGTCGATTGCTTAACGTGTATTGTTATCTAGATCCGATTGTTTAGCATGAATTGTTATTTATATCCGATTGTTTAGAGTGAATTTTTATCAAGATCCGATTATTTAGATTATCTAGATCCAATTGTTTAACGTGCAGTGCTATTAGCGTGTATTGTTATCTAAATTCGATTGCTTAACGCGGCTGTGTACTCTAGACATTGTTTCTTTCGCGAAATTGAGTTTTTTATATGTTTGTACTTTGTTATGTTTTTTATAAATACAAGGAATGAAAATCCAGATTTATAAACTCCAACTGCAATATTTTAAGGATTTTATTTCACTATTCCACTCGTGTTTGAAATTTAAAAGGAAAGAAAATCTTTGTTGTACCAGCATGGTACACGCGCGCAATAACGCATCGCGTTGCGTATCGCGCAATTTGGTAACGCACAGATACGCTACGCATACGCGACGCTTATCTGCATGCGTGGCGCATCTTATGGAAACACCACGGAAGCACTGATTTCACAAAAACCTAGCGGTCAAATGGCTCCATTTTAGCTGATAAAATGTGATTTTTTTCAAGTTCTTTCCCCCGATTTAAACATCAAGATATGAATAGATTTCGCTCAAACTTCTCAAGGGGCTGTGGATTTACCCGATGTTCACGTAATGTAAGGTAGAAAAACGAGAACTGTCGTATTCTCCTGTAAGCTTCGATCAAAGTGCACAATGTGACCACTTTAAACTTCAACGGCCTTTATTTCAATGTTCATTTTCTCGGTAAAATGACGATTTAGGTACACGATAACTCCATAAATACAGTATCTATAGGTTAGCAATTATGCTTATCATAAAAAGCATGATTGACTTAAGAAACGGTTTTCTCAATTTTTTATATTTTGGTCTATTTCCAATTTTAGGCATCATTTTGTGCAAATAGGCGGTTGTGAATTTTAAAAGTTCATTTTGATGCCTTATATGGTCAATATCTCCAAAAATAAGGCCAATATCAAAAACTATAAAAAACGTTTTTGGAATGGTGCCTCAAGATTAAGAAAAAAGCAAAACAAATATATTTGGAAAGAGTGTATTTTTGTTATGATGTACCGAACAAAAATTGCCAAAAATTCACGTCTTTGTGATTTTCTTCATAATTGTTGTTTTTACACCAAAACTGTACTTATATTGAGATTCATTGATGTCTTGCCTTTATAAAAATGTATACTTTTACATGTCTTGCGTGAATAATTACAAAGTTATGGCACTTTTACTACATGCGTATCTGAGAGTACACAGCTGCCTTAATGTGTATGGTTATCTAGATCCGATTGTTTAGCGTGAATTGTCATTTATATGCGATTGTTTAGAGTGCATTGTTATCATGATCCGATTATTTAGATGTGCAGGGTCCATAATGATTGTGACATCACTGAAGGGTAGTTCGTGAATATGATGCACAGTACAACAATGAATAATGATCATAGATAATAGATAATAGTGCACTAGAAGTGCATGGCATGGCAGCTTTAAAACACTATACTTATGTTCAGCTTACCTGTGCATTGTGGTGTACAATTCTGTTCACATGATGAAGCTGTGAAAATTAATATGAAAAACACGTTTTTATTTTCATTAAAAATACATGTATTCGCAGAGAAATTCCGAAACATATAACATGAATGGCACAGTGCGCTCCCGCGTGTGCTTCCCGCTGAACTTGATAATGAACTTGACACAGATAATGCTGAATAAGTAGTCAATGATTATTTGGTTAAAGGTATCGTATTCGTTTCCGTGATTTGTGTATGTAGTACCAAGTTGACATTGTTCATTTGACGTTTCATTTGCTCATGTGATTGAATTACATGCTTGCTGAATATCTCAGTTATCAAAAACTATTTAAACGAGGATGGCATGAGCCATATTTGTCAATCGTGTGCCATGTAACTAATAAAAATTCATTTAAAAGGGAATGGGCGCACAATGGGAGCTTTGGTGTGATGTGCTGAAATGTAACCGTTTGGATACAATTTTCTTCTTTAAAGCAATAATGTAACACCAGCATAGTAAGCAAAGAAAGATTAGGAAATGTAAAGCCTATTTATTGCAGTGAGAGAGTTGTAAAATCGTAATGCATGGGATGTAAGATGCATGGGATGCAATGCCATCTCTTGAAGGCATTTTAATTGATTTCGTATTATTTACTCTAAGCACATACTTTTAAACCAAACAGATGCAAAGTAAATCTAGAAAAACCCGACATTTGAAGCAATTTGCAAGTCAAGCCAATATAGGGGCGCCGCCGTAGCGGGCGCCCCAAAAAAACGGCAGTGAACTTCTTAATATTAATACATTGATCTTGAAATGAGTCTTGCGATTCTTGAGTTAAAGCCAATAATAGGCTCTACATCAAAACGAAAGTTTTTCTCCTCCCGAAAAATAAACATGCACATGGGACGGATATCAAGTCTTTGGATCTCTTTTATAGAATCTATACCGTCCCTCTTGTGTGTCCGCTTTATTTGTCTGCATTATTTGAGTGCAAACATCGTGAGGTCATGCTTCATTCCGACCCGCCTTAAAGCCATATTATAACATTTTCATATCAAATAGATTAGTATTTCTTTGCCATAAGATGTTAGCTTTTACTGTCAGATATATCCCCTTTTAATTTTGAGCCGAACAACTAAGGGAAAGCAAAGAAAATTGGAATTTACTATCAGCGCCGATGTCACCAATACGGTATCACTCCTTCGGTCGTGTTATGGTACGATCCTTTATTACTGTGTTATGAACATCGTGTTTGCGTTCAACTAATAATTCCATCTTAATAATAAAACGACGGTTCCTGCGTTTTATTCAAATCTCGGATTTTGACAAAACTACCCAGCAAACACAAAACCGTTTTAAAAACATTTTAAATAAGTTATATTTTGGCTTTTGGTTTTGGTAAAACGTTTTAATAACATTAAAATGTCGGGTTATATAAAGGTCATGATAACGTTTTAAAACGTTTTGTATGAAAACACACTACAACAATTATATCTTTAAATGTTTTTAAAAAAAGTTATTGTAAACTATTTTTACAAACATTTTTGCCAAATATTGTGTCAATACTTAAATAACATTATGTTTAAATGTTTGAACCCAGCAAACACAGAAATGTTCTTAAATGTTTTTTTTTCAAAACCTTTTAATAACATTTAAATGTCGGGTTATACAAAGGTCATGAAAACGTTTTTAAAACGTTATTGAAAATATTTTGGGCAAACATTTTTCGCAAAATATTTTTTCAACCCCAAAATAACATTCTTTAGAATGTTTTGTATCAAGTTTTCAAGAATGTGTTTGGAATGTTATTAAAACGTTTTTATACCCTTTATATAACCCGACATTTAGACGTTTTCTGTAAAACATTTTTGTTTCTGAGCAGTAGATTATCAAAAAATGTTTTTTAAAGTTATGAAAACTTTTTATACTCTTAATATACCCTTTATATAACCCGACATTTAAACGTTTTCTGACAACCTTTTATAACCTTTTGCGAATGATGTCGAAAACGTTTTGTGTTTGCTGGGTACGTTGTTTTAATAGATAATTACAATATAATCGTGTAAAAAATAAAGAATTTTGAAAAATATTGAGGATGTCCTCCTCAGCAAATGTTATAATATGGCTTTAAGTAGAAACAAAGCTATTCCTTTGACTTTAAACATGTGAAATGAAGTATTTGGCGCTTGTTTTACGTGGATAGTGCAAAACACGTATAAAGTTCGAATTGCTAATGGTTAAAACGGTACGACATCGCGTGAAACCAGTATCGACTTGAGCTCGGTTTCTGGCAAATCTTCAATCACGAAAGTGTAAAGGGTGTAAACCTTCTGTTTGTTTCGTCTTTTTATAACATTTTAAAATATTTCATTTCGTTCAACGGTGAATGTAAACCCCCGTGGGCATATAGATAGATGTCAAACGAGTAAGCCTAATGGCTTCAAACTTGGGCGTTCAGAGACAAGAAAAGTGACAAAATCAATGATATCCATCTCATAGTCCATAACTTGGTCATTTCAAAACTTTTCACTTTCTTGATAATTTTGACTTGATTATTTTGTGGAAATAAGCTAAAAAGAGCAAAGCATTTTCAGACGTTTGTGAGATTCGGTGGCTTTATTGCGATGAGACCTTAATCCAGATCAAGCAAAACAGCACTAATCAAGTGCATGCGAAGTAGGCATATATTTATATTGGAAATGTCATTACATGAATTTAAAATATTTTAGGTCCAATGTTACATTTACTTTAAGACACTATCGACCTAAGCGCGCTTTTGGGGCGAATAGGTTGGAAAATGCGAGTTTGTTTGGAAGAAAAAACAGCGCCGTTTTATTTTGATAAAAGGAGCAATATCCACAATCAAACCAATAATATGACATTTGGTATTTTTAGTATTCTGTCAAGAACCAATGCAATTAAGACCGCGTTTACTTTGACAGTAACGGCACCAGTGAGCTCCCTCGTAATTCTATTTGCTTACTTGCGCTAATAGGTCAGATGAATTGATGACAAGATGATTTGATATTTCATGCGTTTAGTTTATTTATTTTATTGCACAAAATACATCGAAAACTGTCATTTGGTGCAAAAGAGAAACCCCAAACAAGTCAAGAAGCCCACAACCCAGGGTCCACTAAACACAAAACAAAAAAAAGCATTTACTTTTTGAGCAATATGAATGTGAACATGTTGAATGTTTAGAATCTAAATACTCTCATGTGTTTATTCTTTGTGTTATGTGTTTCGTTTGATGTTTAGGTCTTTAGGTGCCCTATACCTTTACTGTATAAATGAAACATTAAACACCTTGCAGTGTTTAAAAAGTGTTACAGAAACCCTAAACACTTGGATTACAGTGTAGCAATGGGTTATTCCAGAAAATATGTGCACACCCCAGGAGAAACTTTTCAATAAGATAAACATGATAAAAGACTGGAATTCCATTTGCCAATGTTACTTGAAAAATTAAAATAATGAAAAATCACGGAAATGTCCAAAATGAGCTTTACAATTGAGGATTTCTGATTTTGAACTATTTTTACTGTATTTTTTTCACCTTCGGACACTTTAAAAGTCTGGATTCCCAACAATCACGACTTGACAAAAAGTCTGGATATCCGAACTCCTCTATATGTGTGTGCAATAGCCCAATTAATAGTGTTCATCTGGTTTCTCATGAACACTAAGGTGTTAAACATTTTTCAGAACGTTATAAGAGTCCTTATGCCCTGAAACATGTGAAATAAAACTCTTATTTCAGGGACTTCGTGGGGGTTCATTTTAAATGCTGGACTTGTGTGGTTTTTTGAATCGTATACAAAGACAACAATGTTGAATGAGATTATCACTAGTAAGATAATACAAAATAAAGCACACAGGTATGTATAATGTTGATAAACATACTGCCGTGTAATATCATAATATAAACTACACACTTTCCTTGATTAAGCCCATATTTTTTTCAAAAGTCACTCTCCAGCAATGAATGTGTTACAAGTGGACTTTTATACCTACTGGATTTCAATCAATGTGTTACAAGACTCAAATCCTTGACTTGGGTGGTTATTTTATACATGCTATTTTTCACATGCTCAACAGACACAGAGGATGAATTTGAGTTGTTCTTTCATACATATAACAGGCCTATGTATAGCAACAATTTCCCATGCTTAACTCAATTTGGCTAAAGTATGGACTTGGGTGGGTTTTGTATTCATATATTCAATTGTAGAATGAACTTTTGCAAAACATCAACGTGTTATTTTTCAATAATTTATTGATTTTGTTAATGAATATAGATATTGTGGCTGCTTCGACCAATAATAAAGAGTTTGTCTATACTCTTACGTCACTACTACTATTTGGTGGAGAGGAGCCAAGAACTTGTTCAAAGGTGGAATATAAGTTCGATTAATCCCTTCTGGAGGGATGAATGTAAAGAAGAGAAATACAGAGTGAAAAAATTATATTACCAATGACATGATTGTTATTATAAGAAATCATCATTACTAATCATTGGTTAAACAGTTTTGGAGAAACGACATTTTCTTTGCACAAAAAAGAAAAAAAAATCAATTACAATAATTAATAATAAAAAGGCCTATAAATGTATCGCGTGACTTCTATTAACAGCAAGCAAATTGTTAGTAAATATAAACAAGATAAGGTTTGTCTGGATTATCGGAAATAATCAGGAAGGGTCTATACGGCAGCTGCAACCGATTAATATCGATGAATTTGGGGTCTTCAACCTTCTTTAGAACTTTTTTAGTGACACAATGGCTTTTCGTACAAGCGAATGATTTGTTTATTTTATTTATTTATTTATTTATTTTTTATTTATTTATTTATTTATTTATTTATTTATTTATTTATTTATTTATTTATTTATTTATTTATTTTGTATTTATCGATTTATTTATTTATTTATTTTATCCATTTTTTCAGTCATACGTTTATTTTTCTTTGATTTTTGTCCTACTTGCAGATATGAATATGGGATCCACTGAATTAGATAATACCATGTTTATAACTTGACAGTTGGTGGCTGCGCGACGGTAGTTAAGATGTCAATTGGCTTCTAAGTACACTAAATCGGATGTCTACAACTTGCAGCAAATTACACGTTGTCTTGTCACTTCCTTCCGTCTAATTACCAATTTAAATCTTGTACTTCTTCATCTAGAAATTCTAGATGACCAAAATGCAGGTTTAATTGTATTCTTTCAAAATGTACAATTGAATGAACATACCGGTCGTTATCCCACAACAATCAATCACTTGATCAAATCAATTTCGTATAACGTTGAAAAACGTTTGTATTATCCCCTCATTTTCATGGTACAAACGTGCTTTAGTTTTGGTCTAAACGTTTAATTATTTTATTTAAATTTCAGGTTCTAAAAGGTCATGAAAACCTTTTTAAAACGGTTTGTATATAAAATAAAAGACGTTGATCAACAAGCCTCAGCACACTTTACAGGTGTAAACATCATCATACATGTTAAAAATGTTTTCAAAATATTTTTGGAAACATTTCTGCAAAATATTGTGCCAACACTTATTATGATGATTGATATAGTATGGGTAGAATGTTTTGCAACTCATGTTTCTGTTTAATATGATTTATTTCCAAATATTGCATATGATTAAAAGCACATTCAGTGATTTGCTCATCGAGAGGATCATAAAAATCGGCAAAATTAAGGTTTGTGCACCTTTTTTACTGTTTCAGATCTGCACATTGGCCTAGCCTGCTTGTGGTTAAAGCCATATTATAACATTTGCTGAGGAAGACGCCCTCACTGAATTTTAAAAATTGCTTTTTTTACACGATTAAATTGTACTTTATTAAAGCAATATACCCTGCAAAAATAAAGACTCTAGGTGCTGTAGTTTTGTCAAAATCCGAGATTTTGAATAAAACGCCGGAACCGGCGCTTTATTATTACGATGGAATTATTAGTCGAACGCATACACGATGTTCATAACACACCGTCATGACCGTACGTACACAGAAAGAAATTAAGCGTGCGGGACGGTGATATACACAACAAAGGGTCGTACCACGACATGACCGAAGGAGTGGTACGTATTTGGCGACATGTGCGCTGGTAGTAAATTCCAATTTTCTTTGCTTTGCCGTGGTTGTTCGGCTCAAAAATAAAAGGGGATATACCGTATCTGACAGTAAAAGCTAACATTTTATGGCAAAGAAATGCTAATCTATTTTGTTTGAAAATGTTATAATATGGCTTTAAGTAGAAAGCTTGTACGAGGGTCATTCTAAATTTCTACCTCCATGCACCATCACATCTCTGTTATACGTGCCATGATTACCCATTACTCTTATACATGTAGGCTACAACATTAAATTTATTTGATGAAAATGTGATTTTGGTTGTTTAGAATTGTTATTTAAAGCTATAGCTTATAAGCGAATACAGATTTGGTACGTCGGAAACGGTCAAAAACAAGAACAAACGTTTAGTAAGCATCATATTGTAGCGTTGGATAATCTCCCGTAACTGGGAGGAAAAGCCGACGATCAATTGAACATTTTGGCCTTTCATACATTTTTTTCTCGAAGACGTAAAATCTACATCTTCAATACGAAAAAAAACCAAAATGATGGCCGGCTTTTCATCCCAACAGCATACAAAATATACGTGAAAGGATTAAAAAAAATTGATGATCGTCGGCTCCCCCCCCCCAACTACAGACACACATTAGATATATAAAATTTACTTCGAGGACTTAATTTTTAATAATTTGCCATAAAAAAACTTTTTGTATTATTTCTGGAATTTCAAAAACTATTTGATATCATCAGGACATTTTTTATGGCAAATTATTAAAAATTGATATTATCGTTAGGCAATTTATAAACAATTTTAAGTGGTATCAAAAACATTATTTGAACTACCTCTAAAACTAAATACACTTATTAGTAAAATTATTATAATTATGTAGACTCATTTATTTAAACGATTTATTATTGTATTTATAATAATTATTCTAATATGCCCTATACAATAATAAATTAGCTATAATAATTATTTTTAAATCATTCACATTATAATTACGTATAAACAACAGCTGCTTAAAAAACGATTAAAATGTAACAACTATATTCAAATCTTTGCTCGATGATGTACGCATGCGTAATTACCAACACCGTGAAATAAAATGTGTAAATGTTTTGCATATTTGGAGTGTATGCCAAAACAATGGTTATTCTAAACAATTTTACCAGATGAGCCACGGGGTGAGCGGAATTGGATTTTTTTTTTTGGGGGGGGTCCTGCGGGGAATTGAACCCGAGACCTCTCCCACCAAAGGCAAAGACCCTAACCAGTTTTAAACGGTTCCTTTCAAATGTGTTTAATGTTGTAATAGGTGTTTAAAATAAATGATGACACGACACTATTTATAGTATTAAGGTCGAACCGAACCGGACTCCTTTCCAAGAAAAACGGGCATGGAAAATCCAGGAGGAGTGATTTTCGATATAAAATGCTTAAATCCTCCGATGCATGCATCGTTTTATTGAGGAACCAAGTCCCATCGAAACGTGTTGCCAAGGAGATGAAGGATGTTGTCGATCTGTAGGGAGATTTGGGGTTGCAGACTTGATCCTGTTATTATTCCAGAGAATCAATAGAATGGTAAGCTTCAGATATGCCCAAGTTAGCCAACCTTTTTCACCTACGGACATACATTCTTTCTATGATTCTAAACAAAACTTGAAATTAATACTTTGAATCACAACTATTTACTATTTACTACCACTATATAGGTCCAAGTTCAAATCTATGGGTCAACAAACTATAGCATACATGTATGTCAACGGGACCTTTAAAAGAAAAACAATGAGTTAACCTGCTTTCTTGGAATTCGGAAAACGTCCAGAATTCTGTCGTCGTATTAGATGCAAAAATGATGCAGTTTGATGTTATCAATTACATATTGATTTGGAACCATTTCAAGGCAAGAGGAATTACTGAAAATCGACGCAATCAGTTTATCGAAACTGTGTTATGGATTGTGGTTAATCCAATTAAGTAATCAATAAAAAACAAAGAAGTTGTATAAACATTATGAGCAGTCTTGATTAGCTAGGGATTGAAAGTACCATGAACTGTACATGCTTCCTTAATTGAAAAATACACGACTGATTACAGTTGTATAATTTGAGGGAACTAAAGATGCAACAAGTATTAAACACCAAGTTTCATGCTATGCTACCATTGCTACGTATCTAGTTCCATGTCTAGTTCTTTTTCTGAATCCATTTGTCTTTTAATATTCCCCAAATAACATTGACTTGTCGGAATTCTTAATAACATCCGAACCGCAGAACTAAATCAAATGCTCAATTGCTCATTTCACAGTTTGGTGGCGTTAAAACGTCAACAAGCGTTTATGATACGCTAACGTAACACAACTTTTCCCGCGCAAAACCAAATTGAATGGTGTACTTACCGTCTGCCGTCGGTGTTAACAGTAATACAAGAAGTAAACTCAGCAGACAAGAGAGAACCGTAAGTCGAATCGAAGACATTTTGATTTCAAGCAGTTCTGTTCACTTATGTTTCTTAAAGAAACAATTTCTCAATGAAGTTACTCCTCAAATCCAAACAGGATGAATAATAACAAAAGATAAAATTACCAATGCAAGTTCAAATATGCACTGAAAGCTGACAGTCTTGTAAACCTGAAGCAGATAGTTTCTTCCTATTTATATAAAAAATATCTGCAACAATCGTCGGCAAAAATATGATATTTGTTTATCAAACAAATGATGATATCGGTGACGGTTGTCCTTGCTTCATAAATGACGATCCACAGAGGAGATAGAGCCACTTGCTTCATAAAGATACGGCGATGTTGTTTGTTCTTCAATGGTTAGTAGTAGTAATGTTTGGGCGGGAGAGTATTGGTTTTCAATGTAAACACAAGTGAATTGCGGGCTAAACTAGCGATTGCTCGAATCATCACATATATATTATATATGATTTAAACTGGAGTACAACAACCCACCTTCGGTAATCACAATAAATAAATGAATATGATGTTGATGATTATTACATAAAATGACCTGTTTTAGGTGGCCGAGCAGTCGCTGCTACAGACTGAAAAGGTAACGCGTACACTGAACCCGGCACTGAACAATCATGCTAAGGATGTTTTAAAACTGATGATAAGTACCCGGCGTATCAGTCCGGGGGCTATACTCAGTTTTCACCATACAGCGAGTAGATGCAAGGGTGTGGCGAGTCTTAGACCCGGTTTAGAGCTCTTATATAGGTTCCCTTTTGAAACGAACATAGTTCGATTGTTTCAAATCAATTGGAGAGGTAGCGATAAGGAATTTAATCCCTTAATCCTAAAAAGAACAAATTATTGACTTGGCGGTATAGGTATCTATTATGATAGTAATCATAGTAAGATTAGGGAACAAACCAAATCGATGACGTAAAATATCTGATACGACTTTCTTGCGTAAGAAACATTTATCATCTCAATTAGTAAGTTTGAAAGCGGGTTCGCTGTCGGACAAGTTTGGAACTGTCAAGCTTTCGTCAGGAGTTGCTCTGACCTCTTCAGGACAAAGTACCTAAGAATGAGATAAATTATATAGGCCGCCCCTTGCCTACTAATGGCTCTGAAAAGAACAGTTCACAACTGCAGAGAGTTTGAAACAAAGTAGATTGCCTCGTACCTCTTTGTGTCATGTGAGGGTAAATAGGCGAGACATCATCATTAGCATATTACGGTATGGTATTTTATATGTTAATATAATATTTCTGTTATGTGATGTTTTATATACAGGGTGTCCGAAATAAAAGAGGCCACTCATTGCGCCCTTTTTTCTAATACAGGTTTGACGATCACGTGACAAATCGAATCTGTGACGTCAATATTGATATCGATATCAATTTAAGGCTGTTCCAGTTAAATTACATATACCCATTGACATTTGGCTGTTCCATTTAATTTACATACTCCTCTGAAATAATGGCCCAAAATAGCTGTTCCATTTAATTTACATACTCCCTCTGAAATGGCTGTTCCATTTAATTTACATACTCTGGAATAGATTTCCCCTGATCAAATTGCATATTGTGAACTTCAATCTATCAAATTCAGGTTTGACGATCATGTGACAAATCAATCTGTTACGCCAATATTGATATCGATATCAATTACATACCCATTGACCATTGGCTGTTCCATTTGATTTACATACTCTCTCTGAAATGGCTGTTCCATTTAATTAACATACTCCCTCTGAAATGGCTGTTCCATTTAATTTACATACATGTACTCCCTCTGGAATAGATTTCCCCTAATCAAATTGCATATTGTGAATTTCAATCTAACAAATTGCATAGCTTCACTGTGAATAAGAGAGATTTTTTCCCCTTTTTTTAAACTTAAAAGAAATTGTATTTATTTTTTATTATTATTATTATTTTTATTTTTTTATACAAAAAAATTATTACTTTTTTTGGTTACTCATTTAATGTTGTATAAATTACTAGTATTTCCAGATAAAGTGTACACATTTCAGTTGAAAATCCCTAAGGTTAAATAAGAAATTAAATAAAAAGAAATGAATGCAATCCAGCTCTTCAAGCTTCAATACAAATTCTGCAATACATGTATTTCCATTAAAAGTCTGTTTGTTATCTCACGCAATTGAATAATAATAATAACCGTGTCCGATTGAACTGACACCAATTTTTTAAGGAATATCTTGTTTCTCCTATTTCAGAAAAGTTGATCAAGTATAATGTTGGTATGTAAAGAAGCCTTTACGCGTTAGCTTTAATAAACCGAAACAATTATTTCAATCGGCTCATAACTTTTGAAGAAATGCCCTTTTAAAGAAAAGTATCCGTTTTTCACTCTGTTCACGGAGGAGGTTTGTCTACTTCAAAGATTGAAAAGTGCATATACCATGCATGAATATAAAACATTCCTCGATGATAACTTTATAAAATAACAACTTTGTTTTAGGGATGGGCTTTACCGGTGGACTTATGAGTTATGGATTTTGTTAAGTGTCATTAATTTGGGCGAAACTGATGTGGGATGTGACTTCTTTTGCTATACTTGCAATTACATTATTCTGTTAAATATACCAATTAAATTACGTTTAGTGAATGTGTTCCGAGGCCTTATCTTTCCATGTCATTAACCTTTTTTTTTTATTTAATCTTTGATGTAGCCAAACCTCATCCATGGACAAAATGAAAAACGGGTACATTTCTTTAAAAGGGCATATCTTCAAAGGTTATGAGCCGATTGAAATAATTGTTTCGGTTTATTAAAGCTAACGGGTAGAGCTTCTTTATATACCAACATATACTTGATCAACTTTTCTGAAATAGAAGAAAAAGAGAGCGCAATGAGGGCTTTTTTTTTGGGACACCCTGTAGGTTATCAAGTTGGAGAAAGTGTTTAAAAATCAGTAGATATACCTGTGTCACAAGTTTTATTTATCCATCCACTTTGTCATACTATAGGAGTAACCCTATCATACGTCCCATTTATTATCCGTATATGCCTTTAAAAAACGAACCAAAATTTTCAACATTTCATTATCACGTTTCTGGCAGGGAGCGGGGGAGGGATTCGGCCGAGAAACGAAACTAGTTACGTGTATAGGATGTCATCGATCTTTTGGTTTGTTCCCTTAATCATCATCGATAATCATGATGGTTAAGGTGGTTGAGGGGTCCTATATCACGCCCAGGTCATTAAAGGCTCGAAATATCAGGATAAGAGGACATTAAATATGGTAGTCATTAATTGTGATTATCATCATCACCATCATCATCATTATCACCATTATCATCATCACCATCAGTGTGCCACGCTCCTTCCCCAACTATAATTATAGTGTCTTATTTTTCAAGAAGAAGTATGCAATAGACATCTGTCCCAAACGAGGGGGAAAAAGATCGCAAATCAGACAAATGGCATCCACCATCGCCACGCCAACGAGCGCAGACAGATCGCAAACCGGGAACGAGCGCAAAAAAAAGTTCGCAAATCCACGAATTAGGTCTTTAGGTCATAGTTTTAGGTCACCTCTGGACCAAAGCAAGATTGGATACACCGGAAACGGTAAACAAAATGTTTAAAAAAGTGTGTATCCCTCCTTCTTAGATATTATTATTGTCTCAATATGCAGGTATTATGATTATGCTTAAAATATTATAACTAAAACAACATAAAAATGTGTAACCAAACAACAAAATGACCAGTAATAAAAAATGCATTCTAACTTTTAAAAAAATATGATGGTCATTCACAACATGACCAGATGACACTCTGCTTGGGACTATTTGTATAAATGACAATCAAGTTCTGTCTCAAACATGAAAAACAGTGGTATGGCTTTTTTCGACGGGAATAAGCAAACTATGATGCAATTTTATCAGTTTCGCCGTCGAGCAATGATTAAAGTAGGAAATAGGAAAATGACCTCGCCTGGTATTGAACTCGGGATCGCTGGTTTACGAGACCCAGCGCCTTTACCACTTGGCCACGGGAGCTTCATGATCGGGAATGACTGGGAATTCAACCTATAAGCGATCACGTAGGAGGTATAAGGTTAAGTGACCGCTTATAGACGAATCCAACGAGCCAAGTGATGGTCAGAATTTATTCGGCCATTACTGGGTCTCCGGCGCACCAAACTGGTGTGGTGACTGCCCAATAATATTGGGTGAATATCGATGTTATATTGTATTGTGTTGTAAACTTTCATCATTCTTTAGTCTACGTGTAACACGGGTGGTGGAATGCAGCTTAAAATTCCCACCAAGGACGCATCATTTCACATATTTGGTGGAATAGACTCAGCGGGGACCCAGATATGGCTACCATAGAGGTGTAGGAATGCGTGAAATTGGATTCGTCTATAAGTTGAATTCTCAGTCTGCCTAATCATGAAGCCCCCGTGATCAAGTGGTTAAGGTGCTGGTCTCGTAAACCAGAGGCCCAGGGTTCAATTCCCGGGCGGGGTCACTTTTCCTATTTCCTCCTTTAATAATTGCTCAATTGCGAAACTGATAAAATTGTATCATAGTTTCTGTCTCAAGGTTTTTGTCATTTTCTATTTTCAAATAGTTTCCTTGGTTTTCATTTATCAAGTGTCCTTTCCATAGCAGGTTTAATGTTTCCAGTTACTAATGTCTTTTGGGTATTTTTAAGACAAACATTAAATTTCATTTGATTTCTTTCCTGAAAACAAGATGTTTTATTGGAGTGAACCAGATTTTGATGTCTTTTTGCATAATTTCCATGTTAATCGTCATGTCAGCTTCAATTTAAGCCCTCTCAAGTGATCAAGTTGTATTTTACGGTCACTTCAATTCAGTCTACAGCAAATGGAAATTGGTATTTAGACCAACTTTTCTCATTAGCAGGACGCTGGGTTATTACAATCATACAAAATAGAAATCCGATGTGTACAGAAGCTGAGATGTGATGGTGGAGGCAGAACTTTTTGAATTACCCTCGAAAACGTAAAAAATGCCATTGACGGGGAGAGTTTGCTTAATTTGTTTTTGTTTATTTCTCTGGTGGTATGGATATAATATGATTCCAGGAAATAGTGCAAATTAATAATTGAAATAACTTTTAGCAAAGTGCATTGACGTAAACATGCAGGTTTTATGCATTTTATTCTGCAGCTGTCACTACACGAGCTTTCTAGATTCTTAAATATTTCCCGCCCCTCCGGAATAAGCAGCCAAGTTTGAATATTATTCTCAGAAACTTCTTTGTGTGTTTTGGCGGGAAGCCGACCTCGGCGTCTGAGCAGCTTCTAGACCCGAATTTAGTGGTTTGATTTTTTCTCCGATTGTCAGATTGTGTTGTAACTATAGAGCGGTTACTGCACCATAGCTGAACCACGGGGCTTTAGCAGTAAATTGTAGCATACCACTGTTACATGTTTCGGACATGAAGAGTGTTACCCCCGTCACCCAGTGGGGAATACATTTTCATTATATTCTGTACTGTTCATACCTTCTTAGCATTTCCATATATATGAAAAGGACCCAAAATTGACCACGTCTTATGAAGAGTTTCACACCCGGTGGGGAAAATATTTATATTTTCATTACTTTTTCTCTTTTATTTGACAAAAGACGATACGTAGTAGGTTACACGGACACCGTACGTTTAGCGCCGTGATAAAATGCCAGCCATGCAGTTTAATTAAATCTTGGATTTCTTTTTTATACATTTTCGCTCTAAAAACTGACAATTTATTAGTAATATATAAAAAGAAGATCCAAATGTGACATTTTAAGCTTCCATATCAATTGGTAAGCGCTCTTTAGCAAAGTCATAGTTCATTGAATTTACAACCGTATGACAAAACAGATGAAAATAGTAACTTTTTGCAAAAGATTTGCAATTTAAAGAGAATCGGCCATTGCTCATTCTAATGACACTAGAATAAATTATGGACAATATAAGTGTGCTCTTCCATTTAATGACATAAAATACCGTAAAACCCCGTCTACAAGGATATACCTAAGAAACGCCCTCAATAAAATTGGTTGCTTTTTGTATTTGGAGTTTGAGCAAATATATACTGGCACTGGGTGGCTATGCATTCCATCTAAGTATGTTGTAACACCAATCAATTGTATTGACATAATAACGACTGTTTCGTATATCAGGATCGTATAGCTCAATTGATAGAGCGTCAGACTTTGGAACTGAACTTTTTTTTGTTTTGTTTTTTAGGTTTTTTTTTATTGTTTTTTTAGTAATTTTGTGGTTTTATAGAAACTAGTAAAAGCATTTATTCTAAATAATAGCGAAACCCACGGTTAGACAGATGTGTTGTAACTACTTGTCTGTCCTCGTCTTTGCAATAAAAACCTATGTTGCACCTTTGTGCCATCCCAATTCTTGAGGAATGGTAGGTAGGGTGCGTTTTTGGCTTAAGCACGATTTTGTTTCTACTTGAAATGAAATCAAAATAAATATTGTTCTGTTGCCACAATTGCAGTTTTTTAAATAAAAAAAAATAGATGAGGAATAATAATTATTCCATATTTGAATCTATTGTCCCATCAAGAATAGAGTGTCTTCAAAAACTTCAATCAATTCATCTGACAAAGGAAACTATTCTGGTCATTCAATTTTGTTTCGCTTGCACCTGTTATATCACAGGCGTTGGTAGAGAAGGCACACTTCTCTTGTCTTCACCGAAGTAGTGATGTAAACACTAACATGATTAATTACCATAGCTAGCAATGGACATACACTATTTTTGTTCCACTTGAACCCATACTCATAGGCTATTCGCTGTCGATGTGACGTAATTAATCGGATTAACTACCATAGCAATTGATGAATACAATTTCGAATATATAGCCCTACACTTCATCGTTCACGTGGCACCTATGCATTGAACCATAGTTGTCAAAGAAATGCTAATCACTCGCCATGTAAGATTAGTATTTATGAAAAGAGTGGTATTCAATCTATATTTGGTGACATACGCGGGTGATTAGTGCAATCTGCTTGATGGTAGTTACTGCGATTATTACGTCACTTCGACAGCGAATTGTAGTAAAGACGAATCCAACAAGCCAAGTGATGGTCAGAATTTATTCGGCCATTATACACTGGTGAAGTTACGTAATTAATCGGATTAATTACCATAGCAATAGGTGAAAACAATTTTGAACATATCGCGCTGCGCTACAAGCAGGTTACACTCATCACCTGTAGGCCTACTGTGTATGTCTGCAATCATAGATTGAATACAATACTGGTCTTTTCAAAGATACTAATCTTACAGGTGCAGCATGATATGGTTCAATGAAGAGGTACCGCCTGAACGTATCAGTGTATAACGCGGTATATTCAAAAATTGTTTTCACCTATTGCTATGGTAGTTAATCCGATTATTACGTAACTTCGCCAGCGTATTGAATAAAACAGGAGGATGTGAGTTCATAAGGGCAATGTCGGGGGATTATAGGTCACAATCGATGTGGAGAGATGAGAGGTCCGACCAACAGCCATAGCGAATGGTTCATGTTCAACTAATTCCAGCGGACGGTCTGTGGTTAAAGGAATCGTCTTTGACCACATGCGCAGATCTGTCTCGTCAGGAAGATATTTAATATCCCGAATTTATAATAGGCCTATGCCTACCAGTTCCATCGTATAACCGATCTGCTAGAGAATATTTGTTACCATGTTTAATAAATTCGTATTTATCGTATAATAAAATGTAGCCAAATGTATATTATGTGTCACACGGTTTTCTGCTGAACCACTAGCAGGCTATGTTACCACATCTATGACAATGACAAAGGTGAATTTTGATGATTTTTACGATCGTCCGGATGAGCAAATCACTGAATGGGTCTTTAGTTCCTCCTCTCCTTATCCTGCCAATATTATATGAAGCAAAGAAAAAGAAAGAAAAATTAAATTAAACAAGAAAAAAAGACAAAGAAAAGAAACAATAAAAGAAAAACAATAGAATAAATTAAACTAAATATGAAAAAAAATGATCACGAAAGGAGTCTTTAGAAAATGCAAGAAAATATAAATGAACAGTTTGAACAATATTTTGTTTATAAAAGTTTGTGTGACCGTGATGAGGCTCGAACTCACCATCTTCCGATCTAAAGAACCAAAGTCTTATGCCTTGCCAAGTGAGCTATGCTCGTGAGATGCGAAATAAAGATAAAATAATACATTGTATACCTGCTTGTGTCGGCAAATGATTTGCTCAAATTCCATAATGATATAATATTGTGGAGGGCGCTAGCGTGAAATATGCTATCATCACAGTCGCTACTATTCCTTGTAGACGGGTTTCTACGGTATTTGAAATATATTGTTAGGAACTCTTGAGGTTTTGATATTTAAAACCTACATATTGGTCAAAAATCGTGCTTGGATAGGTCGTTTTCAACAGATTTACTACATTCGCCTTGCTATAAGCATTGAATTGCGTCATCTGTTAACCTAGTGACGAATATTGTTTTTAGGGTGAAATGTTAGCTTTCGTTCGATATAAAAAGAAATTCTGATTGGGTGAAGGGAACACTTGAGGTTTTGAGAAAAAACAATCACAGAACCATATTTTCCAGTTCCAGCTAGATCTCTCACAGCTCTCTATGGTGCTATGCACTCAACCGTGTAGTGTAACACATGTGTTACACTACACTGCGTGGAGACTAGACTTGCTCATTCTCGCTGTGTTGGCAATTACTGACAATAAAAGAAAGTACATTTAAAGATAATAAGGACCGTTCATTATTTCCATCGGAGGGGGGGCCGGGAGAATACATGGGGGGTCAGATGGTTTTTGTCAGGCAAAAAGGGGGGGTCAGATGGTTTTTTAGTTATTGAAAGGGGGGGGTCAGATGGTTTTGCATCTCAAAAATCATGGAGCTTCCGGGGGCTTCGCCCCCTGAACCCCCATCTGGAACATTGCCCTGGACCCCTGACCATTAGATTTGCGCTTATTTGCATGTCGGCCGACACGGTGTGAATTGACAGAAATTTGCACTAAATGGGTCATTGGGTAAAACATTCCAAAAAATGGAGAAAAATTCTAGATTTTGCTTCTAATTTGCCAAATGTACAATACAAATTTGCTGAAATAAGAGAATTTTGAACCATATTTCATAAATATACATGTACACTGCCATTTTGTAATAGAGAACTAAGAATAATCAAGCTGCTGCACAGTAATGCTGTGGTCAGACTCTTCTTTGTTCTTTTACAATGAAAAGAGACAACTACACCACCCCAAACTGCTTCCCCAATACACATCCACATGATCCACTATCAAACCCCACCCCACACAGGTGTCATATTCCATACCCTAGTTAAACTACAAAGACTCGCCCCAAACCACCATGACAATAAACTTGGGCAATGTATTCAAATACATTATAGAAAAATAACATCATCATCGTCATCGTCATCGTCATCGTCATCATCATCATCATCATCATCATCATCATCATCATCATCATCATCATCATAATAGAAATTCACCCTTTCAGAAATTATATTATGGTTGTGTGATGGACAAATGTTCCAGACAAATGTGCAGTGACTGCCACTGAGTAGTGAACACACACAAACCACAGCCACCCTAGCCCTATGCATGGGGTGTACATGTCTGTGTGCATGTTTTCTCTCTTTCAAGAGTTTAATGAATTAGAAAGTTCCATGAAAGAAATTTTAGATATTTTTATATAGTCAAAATATTAATTAAAATATGTATAGTTATCAATTATTTCATTAACGATAACAGTAATGATTCCGGGAAGTGACAGATAAATCTAAATAATTTTGTGGATTTGTTAGATATTTATGACAACAAATTTTGAATCAAATTTGAGATCTATTTTGACATTTTTAGATAATCATTTCACATTTTACATGGATCTAATTGGACCTTCTGTGTCCAAGTTTGAGCCGAACCAAAGTACATCACCATAGGCGTAGATCCCCCCCCCAATATTTTGCCAGGGGGATGCTCCATACAATCATCCCCCCAACGCCTGAATGTAGGTTTCTGACCACATATTTGCCCATTTTAGCCCCAAAAGTGCAAATTTCCACACGCTTCACACACAAATATGATCAAATTGCATATTGTGAACTTCAATCTATCAAATTCAGGTTTGACGATCATGTGACAAATCAATCTGTTACGCCAATATTGATATCGATATCAATTACATACCCATTGACCATTGGCTGTTCCATTTGATTTACATACTCTCTCTGAAATGGCTGTTCCGTTTAATTAACATACATGTACTCCCTCTGGAATAGATTTCCCCTAATCAAATTGCATATTGTGAATTTCAATCTAACAAATTGCATAGCTTCACTGTGAATAAGAGAGATTTTTTCCCCTTTTTTTAAACTTTTTTTAAGAAATTGTATTTATTTTTTATTATTATTATTATTTTTTTTTTTTTATAAAAAAAAATTATTACTTTTTTTTGGTTACTCATTTAATGTTGTATAAATTACTAGTATTTCCAGATAAAGTACAAGATAAAGTATACACATTTCAGTTGAAAATCCCTAAGGTTAAATAAGAAATTAAATAAAAAGAAATGAATGCAAACCAGCTCTTCAAGCTTCAATACAAATTCTGCAATACATGTATTTCCATTAAAAGTCTGTTTGTTATCTCACGCAATTGAATAATAATAATAACCGTGTCCGATTGAACTGACACCAATTTTTTTAAGGAATATCTTGTTTCTCCTATTTCAGAAAAGTTGATCAAGTATAATGTTGGTATGTAAAGAAGCCTTTACGCGTTAGCTTTAATAAACCGAAACAATTATTTCAAGCGGCTCATAACTTTTGAAGAAATGCCCTTTAAAGAAAAGTATCCGTTTTCACTCTGTTCACGGAGGAGGTTTGTCTACTTCAAAGATTGAAAAGTGCATATACCATGCATGAATATAAAACATTCCTCGATGATAACTTTATAAAATAACAACTTTGTTTTAGGAATGGGCTTTACCCGTTGGACTTATGAGTTATGGATTTTGTTAAGTGTCATTAATTTGGGCGAAACTGATGTGGGATGTGACTTCTTTTGCTATACTTGCAATTACATTATTCTGTTAAATATACCAATTAAATTACGTTTAGTGAATGTGTTCCGAGGCCTTATCTTTCCATGTCATTAACCTTTTTTTTTCATTTAATCTTTGATGTAGCCAAACCTCATCCATGGACAAAATGAAAAACGGGTACATTTCTTTAAAAGGGCATATCTTCAAAGGTTATGAGCCGATTGAAATAATTGTTTCGGTTTATTAAAGCTAACGGGTAGAGCTTCTTTATATACCAACATATACTTGATCAACTTTTCTGAAATAGAAGAAAAAGAGAGCGCAATGAGGGCCTTTTTTTTGGGACACCCTGTAGGTTATCAAGTTGGAGAAAGTGTTTAAAAATCAGTAGGTATACCTGTGTCACAAGTTTTATTTATCCATCCACTTTGTTATACTATAGGAGTAACCCTATCATACGTCCCATTTATTATCCGTAGGCCTATATGCCTTTAAAAAACGAACCAAAATTTTCAACATTTCATTATCACGTTTCTGGCAGGGAGCGGGGGAGGGAGTGGGCCGAGAAACGAAACTAATTACGTGTATAGGATGTCATCGATCTTTTGGTTTGTTCCCTTAATCATCATCGATGATCATGATGGTTAAGGTGGTTGAGGGGTCCTATATCACGCCCAGGTCATTAAAGGCTCGAAATATCAGGATAAGAGGAAATTCAATATGGTAGTCATTAATTGTGATTATCATCATCACCATCATCATCATTATCACCATTATCATCATCACCATCAGTGTGCCACGCTCCTTCCCCAACTATAATTATAGTGTCTTATTTTTCAAGAAGAAGTATGCAATAGACATCTGTCCCAAACGAGGGGGGAAAAGATCGCAAATCAGACAAATGGCATCCACCGCCACGCCAACGAGCGCAGACAGATCGCAAACCGGGAACGAGCGCAAAAAAAAGTTCGCAAATCCACGAATTAGGTCTTTAGGTCATAGTTTTAGGTCACCTCTGGACCAAAGCAAGATTGGATACACCGGAAACGGTAAACAAAATGTTTGAAAAAGTGTGTATCCCTCCTTCTTAGATATTATTATTGTCTCAATATGCAGGTATTATGATTATGCTTAAAATATTATAACTAAAACAACATAAAAATGTGTAACCAAACAACAAAATGACCAGTAATAAAAAATGCATTCTAACTTTTAAAAAATATGATGGTCATTCACAACATGACCAGATGACACTCTGCTTGGGACTATTTGTATAAATGACAATCAAGTTCTGTCTCAAACATGAAAAACAGTGGTATGGCTTTTTTTTTCGTGAATAAGCAAACTATGATGCAATTTTTTCAGTTTCGCCGTCGAGCAATGATTAAAGTAGGAAATAGGAAAATGACCTCGCCTGGTATTGAACTCGGGATCGCTAGTTTACGAGACCCAGCGCCTTTACCACTTGGCCACGGGAGCTTCATGATCGGGAATGACTGGGAATTCAACCTATAAGCGATCACGTAGGAGGTATAAGGTTAAGTGACCGCTTATAGACGAATCCAACGAGCCAAGTGATGGTCAGAATTTATTCGGCCATTACTGGGTCTCCGGCGCACCAAACTGGTGTGGTGACTGCCCAATAATATTGGGTGAATATCGATGTTATATTGTATTGTGTTGTAAACTTTCATCATTCTTTAGTCTACGTGTAACACGGGTGGTGGAATGCAGCTTAAAATTCCCACCAAGGACGCATCATTTCACATATTTGGTGGAATAGACTCAGCGGGGACCCAGATATGGCTACCATAGAGGTGTAGGAATGCGTGAAATTGGATTCGTCTATAAGTTGAATTCTCAGTCTGCCTAATCATGAAGCCCCCGTGATCAAGTGGTTAAGGTGCTGGTCTCGTAAACCAGAGGCCCAGGGTTCAATTCCCGGGCGGGGTCACTTTTCCTATTTCCTCCTTTAATAATTGCTCAATTGCGAAACTGATAAAATTGTATCATAGTTTCTGTCTCAAGGTTTTTGTCATTTTCTATTTTCAAATAGTTTCCTTGGTTTTCATTTATCAAGTGTCCTTTCCATAGCAGGTTTAATGTTTCCAGTTACTAATGTCTTTTGGGTATTTTTAAGACAAACATTAAATTTCATTTGATTTCTTTCCTGAAAACAAGATGTTTTATTGGAGTGAACCAGATTTTGATGTCTTTTTGCATAATTTCCATGTTAATCGTCATGTCAGCTTCAATTTAAGCCCTCTCAAGTGATCAAGTTGTATTTTACGGTCACTTCAATTCAGTCTACAGCAAATGGAAATTGGTATTTAGACCAACTTTTCTCATTAGCAGGACGCTGGGTTATTACAATCATACAAAATAGAAATCCGATGTGTACAGAAGCTGAGATGTGATGGTGGAGGCAGAACTTTTTGAATTACCCTCGAAAACGTAAAAAATGCCATTGACGGGGAGAGTTTGCTTAATTTGTTTTTGTTTATTTCTCTGGTGGTATGGATATAATATGATTCCAGGAAATAGTGCAAATTAATAATTGAAATAACTTTTAGCAAAGTGCATTGACGTAAACATGCAGGTTTTTATGCATTTTATTCTGCAGCTGTCACTACACGAGCTTTCTAGATTCTTAAATATTTCCCGCCCCTCCGGAATAAGCAGCCAAGTTTGAATATTATTCTCAGAAACTTCTTTGTGTGTTTTGGCGGGAAGCCGACCTCGGCGTCTGAGCAGCTTCTAGACCCGAATTTAGTGGTTTGATTTTTTCTCCGATTGTCAGATTGTGTTGTAACTATAGAGCGGTTACTGCACCATAGCTGAACCACGGGGCTTTAGCAGTAAATTGTAGCATACCACTGTTACATGTTTCGGACATGAAGAGTGTTACCCCCGTCACCCAGTGGGGAATACATTTTCATTATATTCTGTACTGTTCATACCTTCTTAGCATTTCCATATATATGAAAAGGACCCAAAATTGACCACGTCTTATGAAGAGTTTCACACCCGGTGGTGAAAATATTTATATTTTCATTACTTTTTCTCTTTTATTTGACAAAAGACGATACGTAGTAGGTTACACGGACACCGTACGTTTAGCGCCGTGATAAAATGCCAGCCATGCAGTTTAATTAAATCTTGGATTTCTTTTTATACATTTTCGCTCTAAAAACTGACAATTTATTAGTAATATATAAAAAGAAGATCCAAATGTGACATTTTAAGCTTCCATATCAATTGGTAAGCGCTCTTTAGCAAAGTCATAGTTCATTGAATTTACAACCGTATGACAAAACAGATGAAAATAGTAACTTTTTGCAAAAGATTTGCAATTTAAAGAGAATCGGCCATTGCTCATTCTAATGACACTAGAATAAATTATGGACAATATAAGTGTGCTCTTCCATTTAATGACATAAAATACCGTAAAACCCCGTCTACAAGGATATACCTAAGAAACGCCCTCAATAAAATTGGTTGCTTTTTGTATTTGGAGTTTGAGCAAATATATACTGGCACTGGGTGGCTATGCATTCCATCTAAGTATGTTGTAACACCAATCAATTGTATTGACATAATAACGACTGTTTCGTATATCAGGATCGTATAGCTCAATTGATAGAGCGTCAGACTTTGAACTGAACTTTTTTTTGTTTTGTTTTTTAGGGTTTTTTTTATTGTTTTTTTTAGTAATTTTGTGGTTTTATAGAAACTAGTAAAAGCATTTATTCTAAATAATAGCGAAACCCACGGTTAGACAGATGTGTTGTAACTACTTGTCTGTCCTCGTCTTTGCAATAAAAACCTATGTTGCACCTTTGTGCCATCCCAATTCTTGAGGAATGGTAGGTAGGGTGCGTTTTTGGCTTAAGCACGATTTTGTTTCTACTTGAAATGAAATCAAAATAAATATTGTTCTGTTGCCACAATTGCAGTTTTTCAATAAAAAATAGATGAGGAATAATAATTATTCCATATTTGAATCTATTGTCCCATCAAGAATAGAGTGTCTTCAAAAACTTCAATCAATTCATCTGACAAAGGAAACTATTCTGGTCATTCAATTTTGTTTCGCTTGCACCTGTTATATCACAGGCGTTGGTAGAGAAGGCACACTTCTCTTGTCTTCACCGAAGTAGTGATGTAAACACTAACATGATTAATTACCATAGCTAGCAATGGACATACACTATTTTTTGTTCCACTTGAACCCATACTCATAGGCTATTCGCTGTCGATGTGACGTAATTAATCGGATTAACTACCATAGCAATTGATGAATACAATTTCGAATATATAGCCCTACACTTCATCGTTCACGTGGCACCTATGCATTGAACCATAGTTGTCAAAGAAATGCTAATCACTCGCCATGTAAGATTAGTATTTATGAAAAGAGTGGTATTCAATCTATATTTGGTGACATACGCGGGTGATTAGTGCAATCTGCTTGATGGTAGTTACTGCGATTATTACGTCACTTCGACAGCGAATTGTAGTAAAGACGAATCCAACAAGCCAAGTGATGGTCAGAATTTATTCGGCCATTATACACTGGTGAAGTTACGTAATTAATCGGATTAATTACCATAGCAATAGGTGAAAACAATTTTGAACATATCGCGCTGCGCTACAAGCAGGTTACACTCATCACCTGTAGGCCTACTGTGTATGTCTGCAATCATAGATTGAATACAATACTGGTCTTTTCAAAGATACTAATCTTACAGGTGCAGCATGATATGGTTCAATGAAGAGGTACCGCCTGAACGTATCAGTGTATAACGCGGTATATTCAAAATTGTTTTCACCTATTGCTATGGTAGTTAATCCGATTATTACGTAACTTCGCCAGCGTATTGAATAAAACAGGAGGATGTGAGTTCATAAGGGCAATGTCGGGGATTATAGGTCACAATCGATGTGGAGAGATGAGAGGTCCGACCAACAGCCATAGCGAATGGTTCATGTTCAACTAATTCCAGCGGACGGTCTGTGGTTAAAGGAATCGTCTTTGACCACATGCGCAGATCTGTCTCGTCAGGAAGATATTTAATATCCCGAATTTATAATAGGCCTATGCCTACCAGTTCCATCGTATAACCGATCTGCTAGAGAATATTTGTTACCCATGTTTAATAAATTCGTATTTATCGTATAATAAAATGTAGCCAAATGTATATTATGTGTCACACGGTTTTCTGCTGAACCACTAGCAGGCTATGTTACCACATCTATGACAATGACAAAGGTGAATTTTGATGATTTTTACGATCGTCCGGATGAGCAAATCACTGAATGGGTCTTTAGTTCCTCCTCTCCTTATCCTGCCAATATTATATGAATCAAAGAAAAATAAAGAAAAATTAAATTAAACAAGAAAAAAAGACAAAGAAAAGAAACAATAAAGAAAAACAATAGAATAAATTAAACTAAATATGAAAAAAAAATGATCACGAAAGGAGTCTTTAGAAAATGCAAGAAAATATAAATGAACAGTTTGAACAATATTTTGTTTATAAAAGTTTGTGTGACCGTGATGAGGCTCGAACTCACCATCTTCCGATCTAAAGAACCAAAGTCTTATGCCTTGCCAAGTGAGCTATGCTCGTGAGATGCGAAATAAAGATAAAATAATACATTGTATACCTGCTTGTGTCGGCAAATGATTTGCTCAAATTCCATAATGATATAATATTGTGGAGGGCGCTAGCGTGAAATATGCTATCATCACAGTCGCTACTATTCCTTGTAGACGGGTTTCTACGGTATTTGAAATATATTGTTAGGAACTCTTGAGGTTTTGATATTTAAAACCTACATATTGGTCAAAAATCGTGCTTGGATAGGTCGTTTTCAACAGATTTACTACATTCGCCTTGCTATAAGCATTGAATTGCGTCATCTGTTAACCTAGTGACGAATATTGTTTTTAGGGTGAAATGTTAGCTTTCGTTCGATATAAAAAGAAATTCTGATTGGGTGAAGGGAACACTTGAGGTTTTGAGAAAAAACAATCACAGAACCATATTTTCCAGTTCCAGCTAGATCTCTCACAGCTCTCTATGGTGCTATGCACTCAACCGTGTAGTGTAACACATGTGTTACACTACACTGCGTGGAGACTAGACTTGCTCATTCTCGCTGTGTTGGCAATTACTGACAATAAAAGAAAGTACATTTAAAGATAATAGGGGCGTAAATATTTCAAAAATTGACATTTCTTTGATCACCTCTATGGAAACATATCGCTGTGCACACTGTGCTCATTGTTTTATATTTTCCTCCGGATGATTTTTTAGCTAAAACTCAAGTGTGCTAAAGTATAATTTTTCCCGATCATGTACCATTAACAATCTGCCGAATTCGGAAGAGTTTTGTTTTAAATGCCTATGTTGCATAAGCAGGAAACATGCTGCTTGCTCGTGTATCGTTCAGTGATGACACCTGTGCGCAAACATGTGAGCTCAAAATGTATCTTCTTCCACAAATTACCAGATGATGGTGGATGCGATATTGGATTAACACATAATCATGAAATCTTCACAAACAATTCTAAATTTGTTATGTGGTGTCCAAGCAAAATTATGTTATTCTAAAACCGTTGGGGTTCGACAAAGTACCCCCCAGCAAACACAAAACGTTTTCGACATCACCAGTGTCTATTAAGTGTTCGTTTTATGTTCATATTTGGGTCGAAGATACCAAAACCGGTTGTGTTCGTGATACGTGATCACAACATGTCTATCTTAAGGGGTATAATCCACGCGTCTAGTACGCACTCGTTTCTAACTGAAATGTCTGTGTCCGCGCAGTTCTTGCCGCCGCATGCGCGTCAAACTAAAAACTGCGTGGAGTGTGCACCAGGCGCTGGTAAGAAGTTCAGCTACGCGAGAGTAACGTGTTTTCATCGCCATTTACCAATGATTTTTGTAAAAGAAAGATAAACAAAGAAGGAAAGAAATAACTAAAGAAATAAATAAATTTAAAAAAAAGTTCAGGAGTGAAAGAAAGAAAGAAAGAAAGAAAGAAAGATCGAAGGAAAGAAAGAAAATTAATAAAAGGAAGAAAGAAAGAAAGAAAAGAGAAGGAATAAAAGGAAGATAAACAAAGAAAGACAGAGTGAAATAACAGAAATTTAAGAATAAAGGAAACTGAACAAATTAATGTAATCAATCAAATAAATAACAACGACAGATCACAGAAAGAAGTGAGAAAGAATAAAAAGAAAGGAAACGAAAACAAAACAAAGACAGAATAAGGAAAGGTAAGAAAGATGAGAAGGAAGACAGAATTAAATAATGAGGGAAAAGAAAGATACAATAATATCCAAGATAACAAAATATATAGACCTAGGCCTAATTAGTCTAGGGCAAGCCCATTTCAGAAATCCAAAAAATGTATTATTTCATGGAAAAGAAAATTATGATGTAATTAAATGGTATTAGCGTTACACATCTCTCATTTGGTTACCTATAAAGTGTAACTTCGTAATGTAATGTAACACAATTTAACTCAATGTTGGTAAAGGTTGGGCAAGAGGAAATCAATAATACGTAAAAATAATATAGGCTATAGGTTTATATATTATATAAATAAAACTAGGTCTATATTTTGTTTCTTAGGCATACTGTCCATTTAAACAGGCAAAGTAGGCCAACGAAAAAATATATACAAGGGGTGATATCAAACGGCCTTTTTTATTTGTCTTATTAACTAGTATATATTATTAAGGTAAAAAGCAAAAATTGCCAAAATCATAAAATCTACCGTTGCTATGGCAACAAGCTCCGGAGGAATTTTTGATGTGACTTTTTGTAACCTACTACCAAAGCCCTTTCACCTCATGCAATAAATTTTTTTTGACCGTTAGCAGGCACATGTGTTTTTTACCTTTTTTGGTTTTCGATTTTTGAAGAACTTCATTGAGTGAAACTATATAACTTAATGGATACTTTGGAATAAAGAGGGTTTAAAATAAAACCGAAGAAAATCACCCCACTGTCATGTTGCAGGTGTTTGCGATATCACCTGCATACGCGGACAATTTAGCGCGTATGAGCTGCGACAAGTTTTTGCGAGTGACGCGCTATGATATCGCACTGGTATTTTGAACCAAAAAATATGCCATTTCTGCTCAAATTGTGAAAAAAGTAACTCGGTGACCCCCATTTTTTATTAGCTTAAATGAAACATCCTATCAGTGCGCATATTATATCAAAATATCAGCAAAATTGTTGGGGTAGTTTTTTTGTTATAATCGAAAATATGTCTAAATTTTCCATTTTTCCATAGACGCCTGTACTAATTTTTCCCAAAAACAGCCTTTTTAAAATGGTTATTTCTCAAAAACGAGCTCGGTGACCCCTCTTTTTTATTTTAGATATTCAAAATATATCGATGAAAGTTAATTGGTACGAAGTTTAAGAAAAATTGTTGGACGGGATCTTGTATGGACTATACCCCTTAAACTCTGAAGTATACTTCGCACAAACTATACTGCGCCAATAAAGTATCCTTACACTTGGAAAAATAATCACAATTTCAAAACTGGACAATATTGGTTTAATGTGCAGGATTAGCTAGTGCATCTATTAAAAAAACAAATTTACCCCAATATTGTTCAGTTTGGGAATTGTGATTATTTTTCCAACTGTAAGGATACTTTATTGGCGCAGTATATATGCAAATCAGTTTTATTGTACCACTCGGAAGCTTGGCGTAGATAATAACATTTGTATTTTCTGGGTAGTATGTCAAAGTCCATGCACATTCTTCCTTAAGGCTATACTAAGATACCATAGATTAGTAAAATAATTGGGATAAGTACCATTAATGATATTCAAAACTTATTTAAATTCATGTACAAAAACAATATCCCTCATGATAATTATATACAAGAAGTAAGATTATGAAGATTATCATTCATCCAGGTAAAAATAACTATGAAATTATTATAATCTGATCTACTGGACTTACGTTTTTTTTTGTGAGTGGCAATATTTCACATCCTATCTCGGATGCATCATCAGGCCAACTGATGTTAAAGTGGCAAAAGTTCGTTGACCTGTGAAGAGGATGTTACGTCACAGGTCGAAGATGAGCCCAACCTCTGAGGCGCACGAAACTTAGTCCAGACCAAGTTTGTGAACTTCTGGAACTTTGTCTTAATACCACCTATTTCGTCTACGATGGAAAATATTACAGACAACGCCATGGATGCGCGATGGGATCGCCGGTTTCACCGATTGTTGTAAACCTGTTTATGGAACAGTTTGAACGGTTGGCTCTTGCATCGTATACCGGCACCCCCCTACGCACTGGTTTCGATATGTCGACGACACGTGGGTGAAGATTCGTAAGGATCAATTAACCCCCTTCTTTGATCACATTAATAGTGTCAACGAACATATTAAGTTCACCCAGGAAGAACTCAAGGAAGGCAAACTTGCCTTTTGGACTGTTTAGTTACAGTGGAAAGTGATGGTCGCTTAGAAACTTCTGTGTACAGAAAGGACACACACACAGATCAGTACTTGCTATTTGATTCCCACCATCCACTGATTCATAAGCTCGGAGTAATACGGACACTATTTCATAGAGCGGACACGATTCCGTCAAGCGAGAACGCAAAGGAAAAGGAACGCGAACACCTTCAGAAGGCCTTGAATCTTTGTGGATATCGCGATTGGACTTTTCACAAGGCTCTCTCTCAAACCAAATCAGCTGATAAAGTGTCCACCGCACAAGCTACACAAGGTGACGGTGAATCTAAACGCGGCAGGAACGTGACTATTCCATACGTATCTGGACTGTCGGAGAAACTTCGCAGAATTTTCAAAGATCAAGGAATCCCAGTGTCATTCAAACCTAAGAACACTTTGCGGCAAGCGCTGGTCCATCCCAAGGACAAACAACCAAAGGACAAACAAAGCAACATTGTGTACGCAATTCAGTGCAAGGACAGTGGATGCGATGACCTTTACATAGGGGAGACCAAACAGACTCTAGCGAAGCGCATGTACCAGCATAGGAGAGCTAGCACTGGTTGCGGAGACTCTGCGGTTTACACGCACTTAGATAGCACTAATCATTCATTTGACAACAAGGACGTCAAGATATTAGATCGCGAAAGCAGATGGTTTGAGAGAGGAGTCAAGGAAGCGATTTATGTTAAACGGGAGGAGCCTTCACTTAACAAGGGAGGCGGGCTACGACACAACTTGGCAGGGGCCTATTGTTCAGCGATAAAGAAGATCCCTCAGAGGTTGGGCTCATCCTCGACCTGTGACGTAACATCCTCTTCACAGGTCAACGAACTTTTGCCACTTTAACATCAGTTGGCCTGATGATGCATCCGAGATAGGATGTGAAATATTGCCACTCACAAAAAAAACGTAAGTCCAGTAGATCAGATTATAATAATTTCATAGATACAAGAAGTAACTCAACATTTTAATACTTCCGATTTTTTTTCTTCATGTTTTATGATTTTAGCTGCTCAAATCATAATAATAATCATGACAATAGCTAAAAATCAGTATTCTTTAGGAACATGCCGCCCTTGCTGCTCTTGTTAAGAATTTAATCATCCATTTCTGCATCTTTCATATTGGCAGCTGATGTCTTTCACATCTTTAGAGATCTTTTTCGAAGTAACTGATAATCGTTTTCTTTCTCATCTCCAATTATATCCTGTTTCTGTTGAGTAGCTTTTCTCAGGACCTGGTAGTCATTATTTTGCCCATCTTCATGGTCATCAACATGTTGTTGCTTAATATTACGTTCCTCAGTACTTAAATTGTCTGTGTCGTTATTTACATCTGCAGGGTCCGCAGTCCCTATTGATGGAATTAAATTGCTACTAGTCGGATCGCTTGTATTCGGGCATTGTCGCTGATATTCTATACTCGATGGCGTCTTTAATTTGAAGTAATCATGATCTTCACACAATTGATCGGTAGGACATGTCTCTTGGTTTGGTTTGATTTTACGAAGCGATAAATAGTCATCATTATCCTCTGGGCATTGATTTGGCTTCAGGAGGTAGGAATATCTTACATTAGGAGTTGCCGATGGCACTGCTGATGTTCTATTAGACTTCTGTAACGACTGATAATCATTGTGACCGTCGCTGTTGTCGTCGTTGCAATTTGGACTAATCACCTTGATTGGACAAATTGAGTTTCCATTATATTCCTCGGTTTTTGCGCCATTGAGATTTAACAACGTGTTCAGCATTATATTCTCAATTTGATTACCATCAACTGGGACATTATTACTACCATTCATGGCACACGTTTCATTCTTTGAAGTAAGCTTAAAATAATACGGGTTTTCTTCTACTGATTCTTGTCTTGCTGCGCTTAACGAATCAGTTCCATTTTGAATTTCTGGTAATTGTTTATGAACATCTTGTTTATTAGTCAATTCTAAGTCCTTAGTACCTTGATCAGTGTTCTTATTATTGAGTTTAAAGTAATAAGGATTTTCCGGTTCTGTGTTAACCATCGTATCCATGTGTTCATCTTTTGGTGCATCCTTGGTAGCTATACCAACGACAGGAGAACCATCTGACGTGGACGGCTGATTTGGCATAGTACAACTATCAATCGACATATTACTACCAAGTTCACCTTTAGCCTTATCAAATTCTTTGTCCCTTTCTATTCCGCTTATACTTCCATTTGGGGTGTGGTCAAGTTTAAAATAATACAGACTCTCTACACTAGCTCCAATTCTGTCTTTATCTTGATCTACAACTTGGAAATAGTCTTTATAGATGGGGCCACTATCGTCAGTGACTGCTGACACATTATCGTTGAAGACACTGGACATAATAGATGTAGAAGCACGAGATAGCATAGAGTTACCGTGTGCGATGTTAACGTTGTCTGTACTCCTCCAAATGGTAAATTCATCTGCTCTTAGAGTTGCTTTGCTAAAATAAAAAATAAAATAACAGAAGTTGTGAATCATACAAGTGGCGTAATGGTGTTTGCTAAAATGTACGATGGACTTATGATGGGTATGCGCTTAATATAATCTTTTAATTTTTGCGCGGATTAAATTATCATTTTATTCGTACATTGTGTGCTCTAAATTTTAATTTAGTTCAATTCCATCCTCATTAATAGTAAGAATCGTAACCTATTAATTCTGACTTGAAAATTCTTAAATGATCCTTCGTCATGTTCGTGCTGTGAACAATTATAAATAACTCTTCCTCATTATCAACATTTACCTTGAACTGTCTCTCCTTTGTCGTTGATTTCTGACCCTTAAACAAAGCACCATTATCAGTAGAAGTATGATGAGAAGTACCACAAGTCCTGTGGCTCCAAATATGATACCGGCTACAGCTGTATCTGTAAGAAGGCGACTGTTGGTATCACCTTGGTTACCATGGTTACCTGAAAGTACAAAAATTGATTTAGAATTTGAATATAATTATATGACACAACATAATTAGTTATTATTGTTATCTTAGTACGTGTTTGTAAGACCATTTACCAGACTAACTTAGATATAGTAGAATGGCATCGTAGATGCAGGCAAAGTTAATACACCTCATTGAAAAATATCATGAAAAATTCATGATATTTTTAAATGAGGTGTCTTCTTCACCAAAAGAGTGCAAATGACATTAGATTAGCATGATAAAATTATCTTTTTTTGTCTTCTCTACATTTTGTAAAAATTGGGGTATTGAAGAAAATGAAAATGAAAATTTTTTCTTTCACTTAAAGTCCCATTCAATGTCCCATCGAAAGTATAAAAAAATTAAATTGTTTATAAGTTGCTTAAAAATGAAGGATAAGTCGTTCAAATAGTCAGGGTTTGATTTCAAGACCCCGAGAGAAGCTTACCGCATTCTTTCAACACACATATTCAAGTACAAGTCTTACAATAGGTTTTCATAGAAACCAAAAATAAAGGTATATAATCTTAGTTTTCTACCAGGTCGAGATATATAGGCATTCAAAGATCTAAGATATTAATATCAATAGCATATACCACCAATATACGCCATGTATAGATAACTCGGTTAGCCCAATTTAGACCCACTAGATAGCATGCCGCGCCGCTACATATTTCACTTTTTACATTTATATCATAAAATGATCTCAAGTGGCGGTCATTTCCAATCATCTCAATTATGTGGTCTATAGTTAAGGAATGTGCTCATCAGGCTGTCAATTCTATAGACACAGTGAGATAGTACAAGCCTACTGTCCCCTTCAACAATATGATTTTGACTCTATGGAATTGGAAAGACAACTCTATAGCTTAATTTATAATACATCGCTGAGCGATAGCGATTGGATTTGAGATAGGATAGTTTTGTTAGGAATAGCGAGCTACTTTATGGGTCAAATACCAATCGGTCGTCGTTCAGCGACGGAGTATAAATTCAGCTTATTTTGAAACTGGGGCTTGACGGGGTAGATAGCAGAGCCACGTGATTCGCTGCTGTGTTTTTTTCTGTTGGTTAGTTTCTGCATCTACACAAATAATTATTTACCTGGTGTTGACGCTGTACTTCATCTGCTCTCACGGTCACGAAAAACCTAAATACGACCCTACTATTATAATTATTCTGTCGTAAATCAATGTAATGGGCAAAATACTAAATTACCTTCTTCGCCATTCTCTGTTGTCATCGTTGTGGAATATATCAAAGAAGTTTGAGAAGGAGATGTGTGATACCATGATGCCGATGCCTTCTCAGTGTTGTCAGTGGAGACTCTGAGTGAAGTAGTTGTCTTCTTGGTGTTGTCAGTGGAGGCTCGGAGTGAAGTAGGTGTTAGATGCGTTGATGTTGTTCTTCCTATCCCTTTGTCGGGAAATACAGTCGCTTGCACAGGTACTGTTGATTGTCGTGAAGGGGTAGTGGTGTTTGTCATATCAGTACGAGCAAATTCAGGTCCTCTGCGTGGAATTGGAGTTATATATGATCCAGTATTAGATGAGTTTTGTGATCTACCAAATAAAAGCAAAAATCCATGCTGGTACTACAATGTAATTAACCGATATAGGAAGCTATAGTTTTACCATATTCTTATTTGAACAAATCAAATATCTAATCAGTTAAAAGACAAACTTATCATTTAAGAAAAGTTTTTTAAGTGACGTTGCGGGTATTGTATTACTCTGTTGAAAAAGGTTGTGGGCTATTGCATAGTGGTTGTAAACAGAACTCAATATTGTATATACAGGGTGTAACAATAAAATTTGTACAATTGTATTTTGACTTCTCAGGAAAAAACTAAAAGAGTTACGGCACAGATGTTATATGCAATACAATCAGTAATATCTTGGCTAAAAGAAGATGTTTAGTTGGTTTCTTTACTAGCTTGGGTTCAAAAGTTATGTTTGATTAATTAAATCGTCCAGAAAACGTGTTGGGCCACTTTTGCCATGTTAGCGTATATCAAGTTTGAACCGCGTAGATTGTGCTTATCGTGCAATTAACATCAAAAGAACTGACACAAAAGAATTATAAGTGGTGTTTGTTCATAATTATGATTAACATGAACTTAATAATAACATGATATTTCTTTAAATTCTATAAATGAAGTCATGAAATTTCTTTCAAATTATCTTACAAATAAAGTAATTTCTCATATCCCTGAGATATCATTGGTAAAACCGAGAACAGTTTTTGCATCCATAAGTACAAAACAATAAGATTTTGAAATTAAGTTCAGCTGGGCTTCTAGCTGTTCTGGGGCGACCACTATTGCCAGCATTTCTGTTAACAAATTCTACATACTTCTCATAGCTATATGTAATTCTATGCTTTGATGGAAGATGTGAGTTTGGAAAATGAGCTAGATAAACAATCTTATGGTTTCTGCTTGACTCCATGTGCTACCGAATATCACAACCATAAAATACGCTCTTCCAACGTGAATTGGGGTTGAAGGTGTTGAGCTGCAGCCACGATTTCTAGTAAATGAGGTTGTTATGTCAGTGCTTAGTTGTTACTTTCAAAAACTCAAGGAGATATTCTATTATTTAATCATTTCTACCACTTCGAATACCCCACTGTTTAAATCGACCTATCGTAAGAGCGCCGTGCAACTGGTCCATGATTCAACTCTATTCAGTCACTTTTGTAACACTTAGACAAAAGTGGCCCAAGCGGTTTTAAGACTAGGTTACATAATTGGCTATATCTTCACTTGTATACCTACAATTTTATTGGAACAAAGCTTATCTGGTGGCTAAAGAAATTATCTTGATAGACATATAAATATCAAACCAAAAAATAGGCAGCATGCTTGTGTCATTCTATTTTCAAAATTGTACAAATTTTATTGTTACACCCTGTACAGTAACTTTTTTTTTTTCGTTTATGATTATGCCTAATCATTTGTATAATTAATAAAAATGATTTTTTTCAACAACGGCAACTTCATTGATTAGTAGTCTGGTGACAGTAATCGACACACACTTTTGGTACATTAACGAGGTTATCGTTTTCCATGTTTTCCGTCATCTCGTTACTATTTAGTCAAAATGGAGCTCAAAGGATTCCATGTTTTGTCACAGTCAGAACTCTCGAATTAAATTTTAAAATGGATGTTTGAAATTTATTTGGTGGCAATTACTTACACCTGTAACTATATAAACCACCATTAATGAACCAATAAGAACTTCCGCCTTCGGAAATTTTGCTATGTTCAACTTTTTTGATATATTTATACCTTGTCATTGAAGGTGTCGGAGTAGTTGTAGTAGCTTCACAATCACCAGAATAAGGCTCATAGTCTGCACTGCAAGCCGTGTTATTACCGTACTGCTCCTGACAAGGCCATATTTCTCTTCGTCCATATAGGTCATCAATGTCTTCACGCATGCAGAATGTCACTACCCCAGGCGAAGACAAAGACCATCCTGTAGCGCATTCTTTACACGTAGAACTCCTGCTGCACACTTTTTGACACGAACGATCTTGGGTTGGTGTGTCCAGAAGGCCTGTCGGTTTTTACAACAACAGATCTTTGTTAGTTTGGGGTTGAATCCAGGACTTAAAAACTGGGACAACAGTATGACAAGTTGACAACAATCATAATAGGCCGCTCGACTGTTTTTCCAAAATGCATAAAACATGCATTATTGCCCTTTCATCTACTTGACCGTTGCTACTTTCCCCTGATACAGTAAACATATTGATAAATCTTTACTATGAAAGCCACGCAAAGGCTCGCACATTTGTCTTGTAAAGCATTCCTTCCTTTTAAGAACACTATTTTGATCATTTATCATTAGGGACCGTTCATTATTTCTACCGGAGGGGGGGCCGGGAGCAGACAGAAAGTCACTGCCGAAAACTATATGACCCCCCTTCTCCGATAATAAAAACCATATGACCCCCCTCCGAGCTACATGAAAATCATATGACCCCCCCCAACCAAAATAGAAAGTATTGCTGCGGAGGAGTCATGGGGTCTTTGTAATTTTGGTTACAGGGATGTGCCACACAGACCTTTGAATGCAGACTTTCTCGCATCTGTACCATTTTTCATCACCATGTAATAGCAGTGATGTCAGTGTGCATTTCATTTATAGGCACAGCTTCAAGTAGCTAGTGGACACTTAACGCGCTGACGTATGCACACACGCAATGATGCGCATAGATGCGCGCATGGATCAGCTGCCTCAACGCATCACGTCACTGCCACATATCAGACTGAAATACTATGCCTTTACTGTTTTTGCCACCCGGCAATCAGTATACCAATTTTTCACAAAAAGCACCTAAAATTTACCCTAATTGCAGTAATTGGGCACTTTTCTCCAAATATTGGTCTTTACTGAATAACCACCCATCAATATACCAAAATCGCTGAAAAGGACCCCAAAATCGTGGCACATCCTCATCAACTAGGTAGAACCCCACAGGGTATTTTAACTTGTTTTATTAATTTTTCTAAAATATTATTTATTTCACATGCATGTAGGGCCTACACAGGTTTTGGTTCAACTGCCACCCTGTGCTCCAGCTAGTACATGTACATTGTACATGTACTTCAATACCACAGGTCCCTGAACAAACCACAGTGATATTATCCATAGGACTACAGTTTTTTTGCACCAAGAACAATCTTTCAAGTGGCAGGTTCGGAAACTTTGGGTCAAAATTATTATAATTCATTAGTTTTATGTAAAATGGCTGTAAAACGAATTTATTTCATTTTTTAAGTTGTAATTTAATTCAATCATACAGAATATAAAAAATCAAATGAGTTTAATAAACTATCAAGCTGATTTATTAATTTTCAATCTCTCAAAGTGTATAAAGTATGCATCAACTTCTCATACATGTTGATACTGGGTGCAGTACACAGCCCCTTTGGTGTAAAATGAATGAGTTGCAAAATCTTCTTCATCAGTATATTAAAAGGAATAAAAAGTAGTTTGTGACATCTTACCATAAATCAGTGATGTACAGTGGTGTAGATTTCTTTTTGACATCGGGGGGGGATGGGGTTGGAAAAAAAATTCTTGAAGTATAGTGAATCCAGTACCTTTTGGCGACATAATTAGTTGATGGTACAAATGCGCTACAAATGTTGATATTTTGAAGCTAAACTGATAAAATATAATACAAAAGTGGAATAAATGTGTGTGAAGCGTGTGGAAATTTGCACTTTTGGGGCTAAAATGGGCAAATATGTGGTCAGAAACCTACATTCAGGCGTTGGGGGGATGATTGTATGGAGCATCCCCTGGCAAAATATTGGGGGATCTACGCCTATGGTGATGTACTTTGGTTCGGCTCAAACTTGGACACAGAAGGTCCAATTAGATCCATGTAAAATGTGAAATGATTATCTAAAAATGTCAAAATAGATCTCAAATTTGATTCAAAATTTGTTGTCATAAATATCTAACAAATCCACAAAATTATTTAGATTTATCTGTCACTTCCCGGAATCATTACTGTTATCGTTAATGAAATAATTGATAACTATACATATTTTAATTAATATTTTGACTATATAAAAATATCTAAAATTTCTTTCATGGAACTTTCTAATTCATTAAACTCTTGAAAGAGAGAAAACATGCACACAGACATGTACACCCCATGCATAGGGCTAGGGTGGCTGTGGTTTGTGTGTGTTCACTACTCAGTGGCAGTCACTGCACATTTGTCTGTAACATTTGTCCATCACACAACCATAATATAATTTCTGAAAGGGTGAATTTCTATTATGATGATGATGATGATGATGATGATGATGATGATGATGATGATGATGATGACGATGACGATGACGATGATGATGTTATTTTTCTATAATGTATTTGAATACATTGCCCAAGTTTATTGTCATGGTGGTTTGGGGCGAGTCTTTGTAGTTTAACTAGGGTATGGAATATGACACCTGTGTGGGGTGGGGTTTGATAGTGGATCATGTGGATGTGTATTGGGGAAGCAGTTTGGGGTGGTGTAGTTGTCTCTTTTCATTGTAAAAGAACAAAGAAGAGTCTGACCACAGCATTACTGTGCAGCAGCTTGATTATTCTTAGTTCTCTATTACAAAAATGGCAGTGTACATGTATATTTATGAAATATGGTTCAAAATTCTCTTATTTCAGCAAATTTGTATTGTACATTTGGCAAATTAGAAGCAAAATCTAGAATTTTTCTCCATTTTTGGAATGTTTTACCCAATGACCCATTTAGTGCAAATTTCTGTCAATTCACACCGTGTCGGCCGACATGCAAATAAGCGCAAATCTAATGGTCAGGGGTCCAGGGGCAATGTTCCAGATGGGGGTTCAGGGGGCGAAGCCCCCGGAAGCTCCAGGATTTTTGAGATGCAAAACCATCTGACCCCCCTTTCAATAACTAAAAACCATCTGACCCCCCTTTTTGCCTGACAAAAACCATCTGACCCCCCCATGTATTCTCCCGGCCCCCCTCCGATGGAAATAATGAACGGTCCCTTATATATGCTGGACCAGCGCAAATGTTTTACATTTATGACTGCAATACGAGTAATTTCATATAACAATTCCAACTCTAAACAAAGAAGTATATAAAATTCTCAGTATTTCTCAGTGACTAGGTGTGGAGCTAATGGGCTATTTTCCCAATCATCCATCACGCATGAGTACACCCTTGCAATGAGGATGGTTTGATTGCTTGAAAAGAAGGATAGGTTTCGTATATTATCACAATGGGAATGGTGGTATCAGTGGAAAGCATGTTTTTCTCATTGACCCTGTAAAATATTTAGTTTTGCTTGGCTTTGAGAACTAAAATGTGCACCGTGTTCTGTGAAGCAAACACACAATTTTTGACTCTCGTGTCAAAAGAAATGAATGAAATAAAATACTGGCAAGAAATAAAGATGGGTGTGCACACTGGTCAAAATAATTCAATCAAGGCGGAAAGCCTGACTTGAGCATTTTGTTTGCGCCTGGTCCCATCAGGGCCTAAGCGTGTCTCCCCACGGAGCGTCCGTTTAAACAAACACACATCATGTGATGCTTCACAAACACAGGGTGAAATAGGTTCATCATGTTAATTGGCATAGATTAGTTTGATTTTGATTGATATGATGAACTATATCGATATACAAAAGGCGGTTGGTACTTGTGGGTAATGGCGATTCCTACATTTATCTTTTAAAGATTCAAGTGAGTGATAGTAAACATCTACCAAAAAGTAATTACCCCACCCCCTTTAAATAATGGCCATATTCCTAAACGGTTGATTGTATGCCAATTTTTGGAATATGCAGTCAAAGCAGAATTTATTTCTGCGCATTATGACACCTCATTTGTTGCAATGGTCTATTGATGTATACATTTAAATGAAAGCAAGTCAAGATTTGAAAGTTGCAGTCTGTGGCTCAGTATCCATTGGAAGAAAATGTTTGCAGCGCTCATTGGATTACTCTTCTTGTTTTGTGAATTTGGAGGTCAAAACATGTAGTAATCAATAAAAATGTCATTGTTCACATCAGTGGTCATTGTTTACTTAATCCCAAATTAAAACATTACAAGTTCAATGTTTTCTGTGACCAAGAAGATCACAAGAAGTGGAAGACCAAGCGTTACATCTGTTGTGAACACCTCCCAATCAGTAAATTTTGAATTAAACTTTTATAATACCACTGAAAGGACAACTGGCAATTGTAGGTCATTTATGACCTTGTTAGTCAGAAAACAATATTGAAATTCTCATGTTTCAATTTGACATTACATTGGGACCAAATGGGGTATCATAATGCGCAAAAATAATTCTGCTTCGACTGCATATTCCAAATTTGGCATACGATTAACATTTGATGAAGAATGGTCAATATTTAAAGGGGGTAATTACTTTTTGGTAGATATTTATACTTGTGGTGAAGAGATTGTGGCCAGACTGCACTGTGCAAATACACCTTTTGTTATATAATGCTGATCTCCTCAAACTTATACGTAAATATTGAAAATGGAATTTAAGTAGGTGAACATCGTATTTTGATGAAGTATCTCTTTAATTACCTAAATTACCTACGTCATTGTTTCGATATATCGAAAATATCCACACTTGACCGAAACGCTGGTTTCCTGTTTTAATATGATCAAATTTCCTTTCTCCTCAAAATATCAACTTTATTGCTAATATTAATTTTGCAAATATCGTTTAGAAAGTGATAAAATAATCTCACCGAAATAGCTAAAGGCACAACTGTCATCATAATTGTCGGTCAAAGCTCCTTTACAATCACAATATGTGTAGTACTGCTCCTCACTCCACGAGTAAAAAACACTGCAAAGAAATGTTACAGACACTATTCACATCCATTTATCTGCTTTCATTGGGTTGGTAAAAGTTTGCACATTAAAGCCATATTATAACATTTGCTGAGGAAGACGCCCTCACTGAATTTTTAAAATTCCTTTTTTACACGATGAAATTGTACTTTATTAAACCAAGATACCCTGCAAAAATCAAGTCTCTAGGTGCTGTAGTTTTGTCAAAATCCGAGATTTATTATTACGATGGAATTATTAGTCGAACGCATACACGATGTTCATAACACACAGTACGTACACGGCGTGCGGGACGGTGATATACACAACAAAAGGTCGTACCACAACATGACCGAAGGAGTGGTACGTATTGGCGACATGTGCGCTGATAGTAAATTCCAATTTTCTTTGCTTTGCCGTAGTTGTTCTGCTCAAAAATAAAAGGGGATATATCTGCTGACAGTAAAAGCTAACATTTTATGGCAATGAAATGCTAATCTATTTGAAAATGTTATAATATGGCTTTAAGGAGTGAAAAATTCATGTTGTTTATGCGAATTTTGTACGGCAAATTCGCCATACTCCTTCATATTTGACCTAATATTTTTGAAATTCTACGTTCGAGTTTTTTGGTTGAAAACTATGTACATCATTCACAAGAGATCAGAAGACTATCGTGTTTCCCGAAGGTGCGCAGGTATAATTCAGGCAAGGGCTCTTGATACACGGTGTTCTAACAATCCGGGCGAATTATTAATATTTTAGATCAATGTTACCGTGCGAGCTTAGAATTTGAGCGTGATATATAATGTAAATAAACAATTTAAATGGCCTTTTGTTGAACCTTCCCGATTTCTCGTGGTACAAGGTCGCTCATTATACACATGACTGAATATCAAGGGCTCATGTGTATGTAAATCTTTGTGAATATTTACTCTTCATTTACTTTGACGTCATCAGTCTCCTGCATTGGAAATCAATTTCGCTTCGAACGGGGGAAAGACCGTACGAGGCAGCATTTTACCAACACAATTTCTCTACGAATAAAAAAATTGCAACGAGTGTCAACTTGTAATGTAATAATTATTCTCTTCGAATGGAGTTAAACTTGTTTTTGCAATAGAAATGCCCTTTAAGCCACTGTTATTTATGGCCACACATAGTCATGCATAATGATTTGGAAAAACATAATTTTAAGATTTGAGTTGTATTGGTAATAGGTCAACGTTTTCATATCTGCAGATATCAAAAACAAAGAACCTTTACGTTAACGTAGTTTACAACACTTTTTCGTTGTGAAGTGCTGGACCAATAAACTTCAGGATAAATGTCAAACATGGAATCTTGTCTTCAGGAAGACATGTCCCGGGGGACATGTTGCACCAGCTTAAAGAATATGATATTAATATTATGAAGCATGCAACATTATTAGTTTTCTTCAATCATTTCCTATGTGACATTTTGTAGCATTGTATGCAGTACTGTGATGCTGTTAATATCCGACTTTTGTAGAACTTTCGCATGCCTAAAACTCCCGGGGTGAAACAATATGACAGTATTACTAATAATATTTCAAATTAGGCTTTAAAGATTGCAAACAAATGTTTGGATTGAAATCTTTCCTTATAAGATAAAGGAACCTTTCGCAATTGAAATGTAGGTGAATAGTTTGGTTATAGGGCCTACTGTGATTACACTAGTCATTATCTAGTGTCGCGTTTGTGGCAAAACAGGAAAGAGTTGTTGATTTTGTGAAATAAATAAAGTATGCAAACGATTGTAACGTCTGCCTTCATTTATCAACATAAATGAGTACTAGTGGCGCAACGGTCTATAGACTTCGACTCATAACTGCGAGATAAATTGAGGTCGCGGGTTCGAATCCCCACGGCGTCAACGTGTTGTGCGCCAAGACTCTTCACACGTATTGCCTCTCCCCACCCAGGTGTACAATGGTACCAGCTTTATCCAATGCCGGGAAGGTATTCAAGCGAACCCCCGCAACAGCAAGCCTATACATGGATGGCATGTGTCTGGTTCAATGGGCACTCCGGCCTGTGAACTCAGGTTCACCCCCGTTACTTTTTTATCCGTACCGGGATCCTTAAACCTATTCCTCAATGACAATGAACACATGGGGTATTCGGGTTTCTAGGCTTTCATGCACATAATATTGTTTTACGGTTAGGCCCTATTTGTTTTACATATCACACTGTGTATTATTTACCTGCATGCACATATCATATATCGTGAGTCAAGTTCAGAGCACATATCCTCTCCAAATCGACAAAATGTAATGGATTGAGTATACCTATCTCTCCATCGATGACATAATGTGACTTGATTATCAAACCAATCACAGCCGTATTCATTTGCTCCAGATATGTCATCACAAATATCGTTTTTGGCGTCAATTCCTGAATCAACATTGTAAATCAATAAATTAAAAGACATAATAAGAGTACATAATATTTGATAGGATGATGTGTTATAGTTAGCAATGTGCGTCATTGACTTAAATGTAGCAAGATCTTGGAGACCCCGGGATACTGGACCTAAAACTAGATATAGGCTACTGTTAACATAATGTACAGGTTGCACTTTTAATATCACATTCATGGAGAAGACAGTATACTGACATGTAGGTCAGGGGTTCTGTTTAGTGACTACAAAATAAATTTCACCAAAATGGAAAGGTGCTTTATAGGAAGTGATTCTTTCCTGAATGGTATTAATCAGGTGTGTATATATGTGTTGTTGCCATGCAAAGATATGCTATTCTGTCCCTTCCATTCAGCTTATGCCTAGATGTCAACTGCAGAATGCCGTTAAAAACGCCCGGTTCGGATTTATTCCTGAACTATATCTTGACCTGCTTGCTACGGACTTTCTTTCTTCTCTGGCGTATTTTTAAAGGTATTTGGTAAATGACCGGAAATGGTCCCTTAAATGACATTTGGCCTCAAAGCGGAGTTTAACTGTTGTGCACCGGCTAAGGTCAATGCATGTGTGCAAGTTCCAGCTCTGTACTACGTAATTTGTGCGAAGTAACATTTTCAAGGTAAATAACCGAACTTGTGGCCCCTAAATGACTTTTGATCCCAAATCGGATTTAACCTTCTGTGTTCCAGCGGAGGTCAATGCCCGTGTGCAAGTCCCAACCCTTAGCTATGGCATTTGTGGAAGGAGTAGCATTTTTATAGCTGAAAACACGTTTTTGACCCCTGTGACCCTTGCGTGAACTGGTCACGTATCGTCTGTAGTTTTGGACAGGAAAAAATCCATATTGTGAGGTCACAAGTCACATTGCTTGTCACATGTCAACTTTCATCACAATAAGTGGATTGGGGACGGCCTGGGCGAAACAACACGATTTGAATGTGTTACACGTCTCTTGTTTTTAATAATCACAGCCCTTTTTTACCTGGAATCCTTAGATTACACTGGTAGATACGATGGGTATCTGTCTTTTGGATAACATAACAGCTTGTATCTCTGCCGTCAACAGTTGACTTAACCATTATAGTTTGTCTACTTTGGATTTCTACCTCGGTGATGTTGGGAAATAAACTTGGTGAGCGATGGTCTAATCTATATATAAGAAAACATATACATTAATTGAACAATATAAATATACACAATAGATATATAGGTTTTAGATAACATTTTTCAATGTAAACATCTCAAAAAAAAGTAACTAACCCCCTTAAATAATGGCCATTACTCAAAAACGGGCGATTGTATTACAAATCTGTAAAATGCGTTGGAAGCAGAATTTATTTCTGAGCATTTTGACACCTCATTTGAAGCAATATTGACGCCGCAGCGTACATTTAAATCAGTAACCCAAGATTTGAAAGTTGCAGTTAATTCTATTCCATTCAGTATAATGAAAGGAAATCTGCTCGGCTCTCATGGGAATGTTCGTTTTGTTTCATGCATTTGGGGGTCAAAATGTCGGGAAAATCAATATCAATTGTCATTATTCTTATCGTTGGTCAATATTCACTTAATCCCTAATTGAAACATGAAGAGTTAACACATTTTAAATGCCCCACCAAGTTGTCATTTCAGCGGTTAAGTCAGATCCGGTTAGGCTGGTCATCTTCGTAACATCTCACCTTTTGAATATGCCAAGGTTACAAGAGACTTCATCTTGATTGACAATAATGCAACTCCACATAATAATAGGGCTAGGATAACCAACCAGTTTATGGAACAAGAGGGCATCAATCGTATGTTTAAAGTACCAGGTAGACAAGAGGATCAAGCCAACAACAACTTTGATTGGACTGTAACAAATTCTGAGACGGGAATGGGCAGTAATAGACCAGGGACGCATCAGACGTCTTGTAAACAATATGAGGCGGAGGTGCTTGGCAGTTATTCAGGCAGAAGGAAGCCACATCCGATATTAACTGATATGAAAGTGAGCATTACAACTACAGTTACAAGAGACATTTGTAAGTCACATGTTCTATGTCAACTTCTGGGATGTGCACCGCAGCACCTCTTCAATTTTTTTCTTTTTCTGTGTGGTGGTAGATATTGATAAGAAAGTAAAATCCTGAAAATTTGAGCTTCATACGCTATTTCGTTTTCCCGTGGCATCAATTTGAAATTTAGGGGGATCAGCGTAAAAAATGTGTCGCAACGCGAAAGACGATGTTTGGAGGTCCATAAATGTATAAAGGGAACCCCCTACAACTTTGAAAAGTATGTACCCTGGGGTACTTAATTGTGTAGAGTTCAAATCTGGTATCAGAAAACTTGTAACTCCTTTACTTTAAAAGATATAGGGCCCTCAAAATGCAACTGTGTCCATCCAGGGCCAACTTCGGGGGTCAGAACTCCAAAAGTAAAAATAATTTTTGTCCATTTTTTTGCCAGTCGGAACCCTTTGGTAGGACATTACTCTTATCCAATATTGAGTCAATTAGAATAATTTTAGCTGAGATATTACCCATGCAAAACTCCAATAGTACTGGTCTTGCGGTCGGTGCACATCCCAGGAGTTGAGTTTAAAACTGAAAATGACAATGTATGTAATGATATCTGAGTGTTTGTGTATTGTTGTTAAGTGCAACTTTCAAATCTGGACCTCACTATATTAAATTGACCGGTGTTATATTGTTTTCTGGGCTATCGTATCAAATAATGAAGTGTCAAAATGCGCAGAAATAAATTCTGCTTCCAACGCATTTTACAGATTTGTAATACAATAGCCCGTTTTTGAATAATGGCTATTATTTAAGGGGGGTTGGTTACTTTTTTGAGATGTTTATTATGATATAGTATACAGTTTTTTACGCTACATGATTCAAATTTCAAAATTGCTCCGAAAAAACCACGCCAAAGTATTTCTCTGTTCATATCGATTCAGAAAAAGGATAGTTTGACATATCTGCGACACCGTTCTTGAGTTATATTAATAAACAGAAAGGTCAACATGAGGGTGTTTTGTTGTTGTTGTTTTTTGGGTTGTTTTTTTTGGCCACACAGGGTTAAAAATTAAAAGTGATCCGATTTTAATGAAAATAGGAGATATAAACAATGCTACCACTTTGTCAAGTGTGCGCTTATACATGACTTTAGTGTCAGTTACTCATTTAATGGCGGAAATCTTTTGTTTGAAACAATAATATCACTTTTATGAATAACTAATTAAATCGGCATCAAAGGAACAATGTTACGTAATCTATTGTTCTCCATGATTGTACATCCTCGTTGGTTGTGAGTATACTTCGGTATAATAGTCCATTTCAGGGGCTTGCCCATTGAGATTTTTGGCAATGAGAAATATTTATTTGAATCAAATATTAATGCTTGAAATGCGGATTTAATCATATCCATTTTCAAGAATCTAGATATACAACATAGGTATCCTTAAATTCAAATATTTTTTATTTGTTTTGAGAGTCTTCAACATCCTCTTTCGTAAAAAACGTAACCATCCTATTTTGAAAATCAATTAAATAAACTTCCTTTGTTTGAAAAGCTGGAGCAGATTTCTGTTTCATAATACTCTCATTGACATTATTCTGCTAAGTGTGTACGTTAAAAAACGCTATGATCCCATGCTATTGGGATACGTAGCGAAAGCAAATAACGTTTTTTTAAAGTTGGTGAAGGATGAAGACAAGAATAATATTTTTCAACTTTGGACCTCTTTTACGTTTGTAGCGATTTTGAACGATACATTCTACAACTTATTAAAGACTAAATATTGCCAACAACTTACGGTGGCCATGTATTTCCTAATTTCCATGTGTCGGTCCAGTTAGCCGTCCATTCCTCATGCTCAATATCGAGTTGAGCCATGCTTCCCATCAAACACGATAGCAGTCCTAACCCCAAACACAGGACTTGATTCCAATCCATTCTTATTTGAATACATTCACTAATAAATTATAACATTTTTGTCGATGGTGAAATTAATGATACCAAAATTAACATAGTTAACACAGTATTTCGTTGATGATAATAATGGAGATATAATTTCCCGGTTTATAGTGATGTTCTAAATTATAAATTATTTCACAATTGGTGTGGCATTGCTGAAGAATATAACAAGCTAAGGTAAAGGTACTTCCCGTTATTAGAAATAAAGGTTCTTTTGATTTTTCATATGGGTCATCGAAAGATGCCATTAGGTATGATGTTAATGGTTGTGTGCTTTAGCCCACTTGTTTACCAGTACGGAAGTGGTCCTTTCCTTTCCGAGATAGTGGCTCAAGGTGAACCAATATTGGATTGTAATTGCATGAAAATCCGTTTAGATAATCACAAACACTGACGAAGTATCGGTATTATTTGACCATTGAGGAAATATTGAAGGATTCACATCACGTCACGCCATTCCAACTTTAAAACACTATAAATACGATAAAAATCGCCTAAGGGCGGTGTAAAGAGCAAACCGTGGTTTGGATTCCAGAGGGAGGGTGTCTGTAAGAGGCACAGCCATCAGAAAATGAATAACTGAGACCGCGCGCCAAATAAACTTACTGCAGTAATTTCCCAAGTATTTAAAAAAAAATTAGGCATAGGTGGGAATTGAACCCAGCACCTTTCGGTTCTGAAGCAACGGATAGTACCACTAAACCAACTTCCTATCTGCACTAAAACCTATGTTATTAATTCTTGATGTCATTCAAATAGAAGTCCCACAAAGTAGCAATCGATAAATCTGCTCACTCAATCATTAAATAATCAATAGGGAAAAAAAATAATAATAAATAAATAATAAATAAATAATAAATATATAATAAATAAATAATAAATATATAATAAATAAATAAATAAATAAATAAATAAATAAATAAATAAATAAATAAATAAATAAATAAATGTGTCAGTTCTCTCGAGCCCCAAAACGTCATTAAAAAATAAATAAATAAATAAATAAATAAATAAATAAATAAATAAATAAATAAATAAATAAATAAATAAATTGGTAAGGCATATGATAACTTTTTCATTAGATAAATAAATAAATAAATAAATAAATAAATAAATAAGTACATAAATAAATAAATAAATAAATAACACAAAAAGAAATTATTAATTAGTTTTTCTAGGCCCTACGCAGGAAAAATAAAGCAGCATAAGAAAAATGATGGACGCACGGTTTCGAATAAGCGACGCTCAGAACATCAACGAAGAAATCACAACGCCTTAGACCGCTTGGCCACAGAACCACACAGCCTACTCGATGTCAAAGAAATATATTAACCTCTAACGTTACGCAATATTGGGACATGCCACGGGCACATGTCTGCGGGTAAAGATCCTGCATAATAGAAAAGGCGCACAAAGGGTCTATCCATGAAGTCATACTAACCAAAAGGTCATTGACATGTAACCAATTCTTTGTATACCTTGATACAGTCAACATATACGAAGAAGTATATTATTAGGCGCAGACGCAGTCATCAATGCGGGAAGTATAAAACCATAGTCGCCACTCGTGCACTTTTTTGAGTCTACGGCTATTCCGAAAACAGCCTTGAACCCTGAATTCAGAGGTAAATTTTGGATTGTTACATGGAATTTAAAGTAATTATATCATGAAAAACCCACCGAGAGGACTACGATACTTATTCAGAGCCAATCTACATTAATTCTGTTATTTACAAAAGCCGACGATCAAAGTAAAATTATAAAAGGTGCAGGACCAGATATCAACGTTAAATCCCGGTAAGCCTAAAATTGCATCAAAAACGCCAAAATGCAGTCACAGAATTTATAATATTACTAAATCACCAAAACGAATTGTAATGCAGAAAAGAGTTGTATTAGCAATAACAAAGTATTTGCAAAAAGATTTGTCTTCGGCATGTCGCCTTTTTGAAATATCACCAAAATATCAAATTTCGGAAAAAACGCCCCAAAATTTAAAACAAGCATAAACCTTCCAAAATAAATGCACATTTGCACTTGGTGACCCGGTCATTACCTTTCTCTGTGATTTGGTATTCCTCGTCGCTTTTTCTCTCTAGTTACCAGTACTTTTAGGTTGCCCTTACCCCAGCCCTTAAGTGTGTTTTATGTGTTTTCTTGTTTTTATAAATTGACATACTAAGTATTGCAGTACACTCCAAATTACAAGGATTTAAAAGTAAATCCTTAAGGTTGCAATTAGGGACCAATTAATTTAAAAATTTAAAATTAATCTTGCAGATTTGAATTTTAAATCTATTTAATTCTAAATCTAATACTTGATTGATTAATACTGCTTGAGGAATGGAAGGAATATTTTAGCTCACTCCTTAACAACGACAGTGGCACAGCAGCTTCAGAACTTCCTGCACCAGCTGTTGAAGATCTTCCTATTATCACTGAGCCCTGACTCGTGAAGAAGTAGTCAGCATGAAGACCAACAAGGCAGCAGGATTGGACTGTGCTATAACTGCAGAAGCACTTCAGGGAGGAGGGGATAGCATGGTTGATATGATTCTCGAATTCTGTATGGAAGTATTCTCAACGCTGACACCACCACGTCAATGGGTTACGAATGTAATCATTCCTCTACCAAAGAAAGGTGACCTCTCTCTCATGACAAACTACCGTGGTATTTCGCTTATGTCCATTGCCGCAAAAGTGTACAACAAGATCCTTCTGAACAGGATCCGACCCCACATTGATCCTTTACTGAGAAGCAACCAGGCTGGCTTTAGATCTGGTCGCAGCTGTGCTCAGCAAATACACACATTTTGAGGAGGATCATGGAAGGCTTCAAGGAGTACCAACTTCCCTTAACAGTCACTTTTGTGAACAAAAAAAAAGCCTTCGACTCCATCAACAGGTCCGTCATGTTTTCAGTGCTGCGGCATTATGGAATACCAAAGGTTGTGGTCAATGCCATCCAGGTGCTCTACAAAGACTCCAATAGTGCCGTTATGGTAGATGGCAGTATCTCAGAGCCTTTCCAAGTAACAACTGGAGTGCTTCAGGGTGATGTGTTGGCACCATTCCTGTTTATTATCCTGGTAGACTACCTTCTGATGAAATCAACTTCTGGAATTGACGCTGGAATTGTTACCTACCCACGTCGGTCAAGCAGGTATCCTGCCAAGATGCTGAATGGCCCGGATTTTGCTGATGATATTGCCCTGCTGGAATCTTCCATAGACCGGGCCCAGTCACAGCTTACTAGGACTGCAACTGCAGCAGCAGATTTAGGTCTTGTAATCAGCGCACCTAAGACAGAAATATGACTGCAAACTGTAACGCCCAACCAGCACTTGAAGTCTATGGTAGTACCATCAACCATGTCACAGACTTCAGGTATTTGGGTTCCAAGATGGGCTCTAGTGTTGGAGACCTAAAAAGAAGAAAAGCACTAGCCTGGGCAGCTTTCTGGAAACTGGAACGTCCCTGCCAATCGAAACAAAAATCAAGCTGTTTCAGACAACGTGTGTTACTGTCTTTCTGTACGGGTGCGAGTCATGGGTAATTACCAAGGACATGGAAAACAAGATCAATGCATTTGCAACATCTTGCTACAGAGTCATGTTAAACATCAAGCGTGTGGATCGGATTCCAAACGAAACCATCTACAACCTGACCAACACCACTCCACTGGTTGCCAGAGTCAAGATTCATCAACTCAAATTTCCCGGCCATATACTGCGTCTTGAAGATGGCGAGCCTGTGAAAGAATATGCGCTTTATATTCCACCACATGGGAAGAGGAAACCGGGACGGCCGCGCACACTGTACTTACAGTATGTCCAGCACCTCCTGGGAGATACTGAAGTGATGCTGCAGCCAAACAAAATTGTTTCGCTTGCCCAAGATCGCATTAGTTGGAGAAAGCTTGTAGTCGCCTGCTCCGCAGCCGACTGATGATGATGATGGTCCCTAATCACAATCCCTTAGGATCTATTTTAATCCTTGGAATTTAGAGTGTAGCTGCATCAGTAGCGTAGCAAGCGGGTGACAGAGGGCAGAGTGGCCAACCTGACAAAATCTGAAAGAGAAAAGGGTCCCTCTGACAAAAAAAATAAAGACAAAATCGGGAAGACAAAGAAAACGAAAAGGAGACAGGAGCCCAATTCCATCAAAATTCACTTCGATCATGGGCCAATATAGTGTAAAATAATTTTTTGAAGCCCTTTTCATCCCGATCATGAGCCAAAATTGTGTAAATTACAATTTTTGTACATGGTCCCAATAACGTTTTTCAAGTACAGTCTCTCTAAACATACTAAAAATCGTATGTATACATCAAATAAAGCAACCGAGAAATTGTTTCGTCTTTTCCCCCGAACTTTTATTTTAAGGCGGGAAACAGATTTTGTGAAGAAAAAAATTGTGAAAACACACTACATACCAGGGACATATCAAGAAAAATAACTTGCATAGCCCCCCCGAAAACTATTGCATTGCATATACTTGCTCAATTAGCATTGTGTGTAAATTTTATTACATATTTGAATGGGGTTCATTTTTAATGAACCTTTTCATGTAACATAATTATAATGGATATGAAGATTAGAGGGGCATGGGAAGGACACTATAGCCTCATTTTATATAGACTATTTCAGGCAGTGGCGTAGCCAGGATTTTGGAACCGAGGGGCCACAAATTGTAAATGTACCGACGGAAATATATTTTGCCGACGGAAGTTGTGATTTGTTGACCCAAAAATTTCTTGCATCGTTTGAAAAAGTGAAGAGCAAAAAAAAAAAAGGATAGGCGGTTACCAACATAAAAACAAACAAAAATTTTACATCATTTTGGTACAATTCGCCACTTTTTTCTGCCACCCTGGGTACAAAATAGTCTATTATTAACCCATTTTTTTTACACCAACGCCTTCCGTCTATCGATGGCCTTACATGAACCGACGGCCATGACGAGCGGGGGGGCACCGGCACCCCTGGCCCCCACTGGCTACGCCACTGATTTCATGTACTATATCAAGACTAGTAAAATAGAACCCAATGAAACTGTGTAACAAAATTCATATCGAATACTTCTGAAGAGGGGACTATAATAGCCAAACCAAAAATGTAATATACCTTAGTGGTTATGAAACATAGATGCCCCCTCTGTCATGTCTGTTAATTCCACTCTCGCGCTCATTTTTACATGCAGAATCTGAACTTTTTTTGACACTAATTAACCAAAAGTCGTCCTAACAGGATTGTGCTCAAAGAAAGATCGTAGTATTGGATTTCACGATGTAAGATGATTTGCTACGCCTGACTTATACGCCAGGTACTTTAATACATATAATATTTCTTAAAGGAATCGAAACTTGAGAATTTGTCAATAAGCTTCAATAACATATTTTTCCAAATATCATCAAAATATCTATCACAAATGCCGTCAATGAGTACAACTGAATTGCGCAAATATTTGGATATTGTATATATTTTGCAAGGTAAACGAAATTGAAGTGGATGTAGGCGTATAGAGAAAAACATTTACATGTATGTCAAATACATGGAAAATAAAATATACAACCTTGATCATGCATGTTGATTATGATATTGAATTACTAGTATTGAGTCAAAATTATTTGGTTTGTTTATTTTTGGAAGACCACAACGCTTGGCCTACTATTTCTTACATAACAAAATTATATTTAACTCTTACAGCAACACCAACGCCCAAAGGAGATTATCAACACATCAGCACAATACATCATGATTTTGCAAAGACGCTAAAACTGGTTCCTGATACATTCTCTATTCTGATGTACACTGATGTATCATAGACCGCGACCTTCTCAGCGCGTATATTTCAGAAGGCTATTATTGTGGTGATGTAACAGGATTAATTACAGCATTGTGTTAAAACAATTTTTGAATACATCGCCCTGCACTACAAGCAAGTTGCGCTCATCACCTGCTGTCTGCAATCATGGATTGAATAAAATAGCGCTCTTTTCAAAGATACTAATCTTACATGTGAGAGAGAGAGAGAGACATGTTGTTGAAATAGTGAAGAGGCATCCTACTTTACGGTCTGCAGTGCACTTTCGATGCTTTTCATCCTGCTACATAAAGGGTCAGTTGAAAGTGGTTAGGGTTAGGATTAGGGCTATGGTTAGGACTAATGTTAGGGGTAAAGTGTTAAGGGTTAGCATGAATTAAGGTTAGGGGTAGAAATAGGGTTATGGATTAGGGTTAGGGTTAGGATTAGCGTCTGGGTTAGGGTTAGGATTATGGTGGCAGAGGCCGATGAGGACTTGCAACTTGTAACCTTAATAGGCTATTTTTAAATAGCCTATTAAGAGGTACCTCATTAATCTTAATATTTACCACTAACTTTCACTCATTCTTCAGGCCCTGCCCTCTATCGCGGGCTAATTTATAGTTTAAGCTTGATGGATATTCAAAACCACAACTTTCAACCTTCAACATTTTTTTACGTCTCAATATAACAAAGAATATTTAGCACTATCTAGGCAACTAAGGGGCTGTGCAATAATTATTAGCCCCCGGGGTAAAATTTCAAACGGCTCGCCAAAAATCGCTTGCCCTCCCCCTCTCGGCCTGCCAAAAATCTTTGCCCCCCCTTTGAACATGTCAAATTTTTGGGATTCCAATTTGCAAACTTTAAATGGTCTATATGTATGTTGCGAGCGCAGCGAGCAGGAAAATTTGCATATTTAAGCGTTTCCGTACTGTTTTCTTAAGCCTTTTAGAGCGTTTTATTAAAAGGCGCCCCGTGAATGTGTGCCAAAATCGCTTGCCCCCCCTCTCAGCTTGCCAAAATTGCTTGCCCCCCCCCTTTCGGCTCGCCAAAAATTTCTTGCCCCCCCAATTTTACCCCCCCCAGGGCTCATAATTATTGCACAGCCCCTAAGGTCGACCTTTTTTCATATCAGCCTCCCTCCCAGTAAATTGTCTATACGCCCCTGCCCAATGGTGCCCTTCAGAGGACACTCTTAGATTCTCTCTTTACACCTCAGACACCAATATAAAAACAAAACAAAAGTTACAGTCACAATCAACCTGAAATAAACAAAAAACCCTGATCAATGAATCTAGTCACGTACAGGCCTACACTATGCACACGTGATCAATGAATCTAGTCACAGGCCTACACTATGCACACGTGTTCAACAAGTCATCAGCGGAAGAACAGGAAGTATTCCGTGGCCGGTTATTCATGGTTTGTTCTGTCAACAACAATTATTTTTGACAAGGTTAGCGTATTGGTTTCAAGCACTTGAGTTTAACCTTGATTTCGTGTTTTGAAGCTTTTTGATGCACTCCGACGTTTGTACTCACTTGACAGGGATAGATCAACAAGAGAAAATCAGGCCAGTTTCAACAAATTCTAGCCTCTACCCCGCCCCGGAAAGGTTTGCTGAGAGGAGTAATTTAAGACCTGAGACTAGTAAGCCAACTTTACTAGTTTAGTAGTCTCAGTTAAGACTAATTTCGATTGAATTAGGGCATTTTGAAAATTTGGCTTCTGTGCAAGAGATGTTTGACATTTGACCGTATTTACTCTTCAAAGCTCTATAATGAACTAAGGACCCTAGTGTATGACAATTGACTTTTAGAACGAAAATTTCCCTCGTGGGAAGCATAGGGGGCATGGGAAAAAATGGAACCAATTCTAGTTTTTATTCTTTGAGGTGTAAGGTTACCAAAAACATTGGTTCCACTTAAGTAGGAAAGCTATAGATGTTATCGCCCAATAGCGCCATGCACTACTCACTAAAGGTTTGCTACAAAGCCACCTTGAAATAGGCGGCGCCCTAACCATCTTTAATTAGTGCCTGATTGATTGAAAAAATGACATATTTTGGCTAAGAGATTAATTAAGTGGATTATTTAGAGGTGCAAAAACATGTTCGAAATAAACACTATATATCATAATATGGAATATAATGAAAATTCGCCACTGCTTTATACGGTTATACAGAAGTGCGTGCCGAATTTCAACTCAATTTCAATTCCAATGTCCTCAGCTGTGATTGTAAAATCTAAATGGGGGGGGGGGGTCAGGATACCAAGGATATTGATTTGCCGACAAGCTATTATTAATAAACTGATTTATTATTCGTTTTGGACCAAAGGGTTCCGCCATTGAATAAATGATAACTGCACCACACCATATAAACGCTTGATCCGACACACGTATCAATATTGTTATCAAAAGCAAGTCATGTAAGCATCTATACTTTAGAAAGTGGTACCTTTTGTTCAGACGTATAACATATTAACCTTAAAGGAAGTCTTCGGCAATCACAGCATTATGCCTTATGTCAGAAAAATAATTATCAAGCACGAATTACGTGGTATTATTTAAAACAAACTCTGGGGAGAGCGTGGCGCAATGGTTAGGGTACTTGCCTTTTGTGCATGAGGTCCCGGGTTCAATTCCCGGCGGTGGCGATTTGCTGGGATATTGACTTGGAAAAAAAAAGTCTGAATTTAATTGGCAACATCTGTAGATTAAATTCAGACTTCCGCTCTCCCCATGGGTAAATGAATCATGAAAGTACTCCGTCCTTCGGAGGGGACGTTAAGCCGTCGGTCCCGTGTGCAGAGAGCCATACCTGTACATGTATCTCACAGCCAGTTTCGAAAAGAGTAGGGTGTTCCCAATCCGTCTCGGTATTCAAATGGACCCCAATGGAAATAAGCTTCAATAGAGGCTTTCTTGGGTTATCCAGGGTTGTCAAAACCCGAACAAATCAAATCAAAAAACTCATATTGACCTTAAACAAATAAAAACAGCCGTTTCTCACCACGCGATATTCAAAATTTTCAACTTGTTCAAGATTACGCTTCTGGCTGGGAAGGAGGGGTCGGTCGAGAAACGAAACCAGTTACGTTTATAGGACGTCATCGATCTTTTGAGTGTTCAGTCGTTGTATTAGACTTGTTTCAAGTCCTTTGGCATTCATAGTTCAGTTAGCAGCCTGCACAACCGATTCTTTTGTTTGGCAAGGCTCACTCAGTCATTTAATGAGGCAATACAAACGATCGAATTTGGTGTTGAAATGAGCTAAATTTTTAGTTACACCTTTTCGATGTAAAATTAATTTTCTCGGCCAAATGAAAAGCAATCATTTTCATTTTTTCAGTAAATGTCAGGAAAAATTCTAGTGTTAAACTTAGGCGTAAAATTTAGTCATTTAGTGTAAGATTTTCAATTTTGATAGGCTTAAACTCTGTCCGCGAGCCTTTTTTTGGATCAACCTTTTAGCTTTTCAAGGTAAGATAATTCGCTAATGAAGGATTTTTCCCAACTTTCTAACGCACATCACCGTGAGCGATATATCATAGTTTTGTCAGAATTTGCGTTTTCATTTCACTATTTTAACTGCCGGCTGACCATTTTTCAAAATCAACGAGTGAAATCTAAAGGCTAATACTAGCATTGTGGATCGATATCCCTGGGTTTAATAGGAATACCGGCATGGCTACAGTGTTGCTAGAACTTCAATATAGCAAAGAAATTCCCAGGCCTATAGCGCTCCTACTGATCATGTTTAACCAGAACACTCAATTGGGGATTTGGGCTACCAAATCGCTGGTCGGGCAATTTGCTTTCAATGGAAAATTGACCTGGATAAACAACAAAGGAAATATCGACTATTTCTGTTGGTTGCTCTCGAGATAAAAGTACTGAGATATCCCTGGTTAGACATTTTCGGAATATAAAGGGAAAAAGGGTAAAATAAAAACGGAAATTCTAACAAAACTATAATATATAGACCCACACGATGTGCTTTACAGAGGTGGGAAATATCTTTCTTTAGCAAACTATATTAGTTTGAGACGCTAAAAATGAATTCCGTAAAAAGCTCGCGTGCGAACTGAAGGCCTATAAAAATCAAAAATATCACACTAAAAGACACAATTTGATGCTTAATTTTAACACCAGGATTTGTAAAAAAAATGTATATCCAAGCACCAAGTTTTTAACTGACATTACTGAAGAAAAAAAAAATATTGCTTTATATTTGACCGAGAAAATTAATTTCATAGCAAAAAGGTGTATCTCTGAATTGTGCTGATTTTAACATGTATCGATCGACTTTCAGCGCGACTAAGCATTTCTAAAGAATCGGTTGTGCAGGCTGCTAACTGAGTTAGTGAATGTAAAATTCATGGAAGCTTTGCCACATCTTCCAAAAATTTCTATTTCTTTCCAAAGTTTTGAAGTTATCTATTCTTTCAAAATAATTATTTTAATATCATCATAACTTTGTGAAGATCTATTTGACATTTGAATTGCTAGATAGTGGACTTTCTTATCATACTTTACCCCAGGCATTCTGTGCACTGCAGGGATAGTGTTTGAGCAAAATTCACACCATGCCCACAAGGTATACTTCCTCCCTAGCTCATGTTTCGTCCTACACAAAAATTCTGACCTGACTAAAAATTTGAGGGAGTCCAGTATATATGATACTTCGACCATGGGTCCTAAGAAGAGCATGAAAGTAAGAAGGAAGACTTGATCAAGGCTATCGTTGTATGGGAGTCGCCGGCCTTGGGCCTGCCGGCCCTGCGACCTCGATGTTTTTTGTTGATACTGGGTTATAGTGGTCGTATGGGAGTCGCTGGCTTCGGGCTTGCCGGCCCTGCGGCCTTGATGTTTTGTGTTTATACCTGACTCGGTATCAACCAGAGGTATGTAGACGTTTTTGAACAGATCTAACATTACTCTGGATGATTCTCACACATTTGTCTAACTTATTGAACTATTTTAGACTGCTGTTAAGACATTTAATGGTATGGCTAATACCACTCCCTCAGAATAAATAAACTCTCTAATATCTGTACATGTATGTCATCATTTATAACACATACATCTCTTAAAGGATGCCACTTCCGATTCATAACACTGATGAGGAGGTTGACGAGTAAAGCCAAATTGTTACTCTATAAAGTTAGATTCGAAATCGTTCAAGTCCAAAAAAGGACTAAATATGGATAATATGTACACCTATATACAGCCACTCAAATTATAAAGGATAGAAAGCCCGCATACTAGTAAACCAGGTAAACTAATATGATTTTTTTTTTATGTCAAGCATATCTAGGCATTAACGGCTGGAATCTAGGAGATAACGCTGGAGAATCTTCGGCCAGGCACAAGTGACTTGGTGAACGAAGGGGGGTCGTCGTAGATAGCTGGTCGGGGCAATTGTTACAGGACAGTCAAGTGTAGCCAACAATCGGGCTTATTACCCTGATTGGAACCGACTGTAACGAGGTCTTTTATCATGGGTAATCTGCCCCGCTTTTAAGATTTTTTGGTCCTGCGGGGAATTGAACCCGGGACCACTCGCACCAAAGGCAGAGGATGATTTAAGGACTTCCCAGCAAGTCTTGCGGTTAGCACAGCTGTGTGAGTGAACATGACACCACTGCCCGCCCACTGCATACACACGTGCATGGTGAAATTTGAATTTGGACAGATATATTTACAATAAATACACCTTCAAAAGGTTGGTCGATTTCACATTTTATGTTATCTACAGAAGCTGTGAATTATCCTTCACGCATACATCACTTTAGATCTGAAATCGACCAAGTAATAATGACACACGGGCAATTCTAAAACAACATCTTTTGCACAGAGTTCAATGGGATTTGAAAAGTAAAGTGGCAGTTGAAACTCTAGTGATAACACTTTTGCAGTGCATGATGGGGCTTCCTTAAATCATCCTCTGCACCAAAGGCAAAGACCTTAACCAGTGTGCCACGCTGCTCCCATGTCAAAATCCGTGTGGAAATAAACACATAACAATACCTAGAATAAAATATCAGTTTGGTGCATTCAAGAGGCCAAGGGATGCAAAAAATCGCAGTTACACCTGGTGCAGTTGTTCTTTTGTGTCATTAATCGTAATATGTGTGAATTGTTTGGAACAGCTACAGTTTGTTTACACTGCTTCTAGATGGTATCGTTAGGTAGATGATACCTTGGTTATAGTCACAGCGACAGAAGCGACAGAATTCGTCAACTTTTTCGATAACCAAGTAGACGACAACATTCAATTCACCCAAGAAGGCCTGATGAGCAATAAACTTCCCTTTTTGAATTGCTTGGTTACCATGGTTACTGTATAAACCAGGATCGTCGTCTTTCAGTATCAGTATCATTTTCGCAAACCAACACACATTGATCAATATTTGCAGTTCAGCTCTATTCACCTATTGGTCCAAACTAGGTGTAGTGACACTCTTTACCACAGTCGCGAGCGCACCCAAAGGACAAGCAATCTAAGGGCCGCATTCATGATAGTGGGGGTAGTTTATTGTGTTCAGTGCGCTGAAGATCAGGAGTACAAAGAACTTTGCATTGGCGAAACCGGCCAACCCCTGTAGAGTCGCTGGAGCACAGGCAGGTATGTCCGGAGTTTTTACTCTGGAATATCTGCCTATGCATGTTATGTTTCCATTTGTAATTTCATGTTTAATTGTGCTAGTGTGCGATGCGTAATTCTTCTTTCCACTCCATATTGCAAAATGTCTATAAAAACAGACTACTATTTGCTTTTCATTTTGTGCCGAACAACTGAGGAAAGCAAAGAAAATTGCTACCAGCGCCAATGCGTGTTACTCCGTCGATTGTGCTACGGTACGATCCTTTGATTTGTGTGTCTATGACCGTCCCGAAAGCCGTGTACGTACTGTGTTATGAACATCGCATAGATGTTCGACCAATATTTCCATCCTAATAATAAACCGTCTTAATAAAACGGTTTATTCAAAATCTCGAATTTTGACGAAACTACAGCACTTAAAGTCTTGATTTTTGCAAGGTATCTTAGTTTACTAAAGTATATTACAGTCTGGTAAAACAAGAATTTAAAAAATATTGAGGGCGTTCTCCTCCACAAATATTACAATAATCAGGTGGTAGCGGATGGGATATCGCCATTTTTGACGTCGTCATTGGATTAATACGTAATCATGCAATCTTCACAAACAATTCTAAATGTGTTATGTGGTGTCCAATCTAAATTATGTTATTTTAAAACCGTTGGGGTACGACAAAGTACCCCACTGTTAATATGTTAATTTTCCATTTGTAATTGCTAGCCGGCCGTCTATTTTGAATGAGGCTGTCAGCCCTGTATCTTCGTACAGCACGTGTCGCGTGTCAAGTCCCGTCTGCACCAAACTGGTGTTGTTACTGCCCAATTGGATGGATTAAATCCGCTTAAAAATTGATGCTGAATTGTATTGCGTTGTATACTTTCATCATTCTTTTGTCTACGTGTAACACGGTTGATGGAATGCAGTTTAATATCCCCGTCAAGGCCACGTCATTTCACATTTTAGGTGGAATAGACCTAAGGGGGAACCCAGCTATGACTGCCATTGAGGTGTTGGAATGCGTGAAAATGGGTTCGTCTATACCGCCCGACAATAATGGCTTTAACAAGAATCAAAGCTAGAAATATGTTTTCACTATTACCTGGTTGGCAATTAAGGGCTCGGATAGCTACGTTTTCACGTATTTCGTAGGACCTTAGAGCACATCCAACATATCGAATTGCATTTTGAATACATTCAGTCCTGATATCAAATAATTTTGATTGTTTGAAATTCGCGATATAGTACACATTTTATGGCAAATTATTAAAAATTGATATTTTGGAAATTTAACTGCCTCGAAGTAAATTGTATAAATTTAATGATATGTACTTAAAAGGGCATTTCATGATCCACAGTCTCATCCCCCTACTTTTCTCAAAAAATGTTATACCACTTGAAAATGTTTATGTACCAAATATTTCTTGCAGATTAATTCGTTTAGGAAAAATATCGTCAAAATTTAATTTTCGATATGGTATACCAGAACAAAATTATAACAGTGGCCTACGGAGCAGTGCCATACACATAATCGTGTATAACTCATAAAAGCAAAATCGGAATCAACTAAAATTTTGGGAACAAGTTTTTTTCGTGGATATCTACTGAAAAATGTCATAAATAGAGGATGCTAGGATCACGATGTTTTCTGATACATTTTATTTTTCATATTATCTTAAAGATATATTACATCTGACAATCAACATATACAATATATTATATATATATTAAAGTAATAGACTTGTAACTCATTATACTTTTTCGTATCCAAGAGCTCATGAAGATGCTAATGTGACTATGATGACTCCGTGACGTAACTAGGGTTGGTAGCTCCCGGGGCAAGAAACAAAATTGGCGCTCCTCCCCTCCCCCACCACGAGAATATCTTAGACGCGGACAGTGGCGTAGCTAGGGGTTGTGGCGCCCAGGGCTAAGGATACATAATGCCCCCCTACTTGAAACAATTGCGCGCGTATTTTGAATAAATAAGGCCTATCACTAATTAATTTTGGTTACTAGAAGTTGAATATCGATCTTAAAATGTTCGTTCAATTGATTTTATGCTGAAATGCGCGCAAAGCGCGCGAAAATTTTGACTTTCATCGCTTGTAGGGGCGCAGAATCGATGCTGAATTGGTCAATTTGGTGCCCCCGGGGCACGTTGTCCCTCCCCCTAGTTAAGCCACTGTGATGACTAAATTTGCAATCATGGCATAGTACATGGCGCTGTGTAATGCTTCCACAAATGTAACAAGACCAAAGTTTACCATTTAGCATGTTTGGTCTTGCTACATTTGTGGAAGCAATGTTTTGGGGCATCTTTACATCTCAAATAATACAAATAGAATTGCTTCTATTTTTCCTATGCCCACTTTGCTTCCAACGAGGGATCGTATCCATAGCTCATGAGGATGTTTATAAATGTGACCATGATGACTACATTATGCAGTCATAGTATAGTACACGGCACTGTGTAGTAATATTTGAGTTAGCATTTGGTCTTGATACATTAGTGGAAGTAATGTTTTTTAGCACCTCAAATAATAATAATAATAATGCACACTATGCTTCCAACGCGGGGTCGGAGTTTATAATGGAGACAAAATTTTCCTCTTATTACAGTAGTAGCAATAAAAGGGCAATTGTCATATTGCCCTAGTCACTAGGGTGCTTAGTTCGGGAGTTACAGAGTAAACTAGGTCAAATGTCAAATATCTCTTGCACAGAGGCCAAATTCTCCAAAAAGCACTCATTTAATCATTACGTAACTTGTCTCAAATTACTTCTGATGAAATTATGGGTCAAAGGTTATGCATGTACATATTCATATTGGACTTTTTCTGCATTAACTCTCCACCAAAATTGTGAATGAAGTATATGTTTGAGATATCTTATGGTAAGAGGAGTAATTTGAGACCAGTTTCGATGAAATCAGACCATAAATTTGACCTCTTGTGTAAGATTTTGTTGACATTATGACCTATCCCATGTTATAAGCCCTGAACTATGCACCGTATAACAATTATGACAATTGACTTGAAAGGAACAATTTGAGACACATTTACAGCATGATAGGACAAATTTTGAGTTTTGGCCCCGTTCTTTGACCCCTCGTGGGATGCATAGACGACATAATATGAAACCACTTATCCGTGTAATTACTTGTGGGATAAGAATTCCAATAAAGATTGGTCCCACTAATGTAGTAATATTATAACCCCAAACTCAAACACTTAACATATACTAGCAGTGTTGTGTATCAAGCAGCTATCCTGCCAAGATGCTGAATGACCTAGGTTTTGCTGATGATATTGCCCTGCTGGAATCTTCCATAGCCCGGGCCCAGTCACAGCTTACTAGGACTGCAACTGCAGCAGCAGATCTAGGCCTTGTCATCAGCGCACCTAAGACAGAATATATGACTGCAAACTGTAACGCCCAACCAGCACTTGAAGTCTATGGTAGTACCATCAACCATGTCACAGACTTCAAGTATTTGGGTTCCAAGATGGGCTCTACTGTTGGAGACCTAAAAAGAAAAAAGGCACTAGCCTGGGCAGCTTTCTGGAAACTGGAACGCCTTTGGAGAAGCCAGTCCCTGCCAATAAAAACAAAAATCAAGCTGTTTCAGACAACGTGTGTTACTGTCTTTCTGTACGGGTGCGAATCATGGGTAATTACCAAGGACATGGAAAACAAGATCAATGCATTTGCAACATCTTGCTACATAATCATGTTAAACATCGAACGTGTGGATCGGATTCCAAATGAAACCATCTGCAACCTGACCAACACCACTCCACTGGTTGCCAGAGTCAAGATTCATCAACTCAAATTTCTCGGCCATATACTGCGTCTTGAAGATGGCGAGCCTGTGAAAGAATATGCGCTTTATATTCCACCACATGGGAAGAGGAAACCGGGACAGCCGCGCCCCAGGGGCACTTCAATATGGCGAAATGGATATAGGTGTAGGGCTGGCACTTTCGCACTAAGGGCATTCGGTGAGAGCAAAATGTAAAAAATATGGGGTCATTGGGTGAGAGCATGATTTTTGGCATTCGGTGAGAGCAAAATGTAAAAAATATGGGGTCATTGGGTGAGAACATGACCTTTTTTTAAATGGAATCTTTGGGTGAGAGCCGAAACAGCGCCACAAAAACCTCGAAAATCGAATTTCTAGTTCTAAATGGCTTCAAATTTCATTGTTTTTTCAAAATAAGTAACAAAATCAGTGATAAATGAAAGTTGCTGTTCAAATTGAACTTGTAAGGGTCTTTGGGTGACACATCAAATGGAAAAATAAGGGGTCTTCGGGTGACAGAGCATGTGTTCGTAAAAAATATGGGGTCTTTGGGTGACAGCGATACTGAAAAGGGTGTCTTAACAGCCCTACATACGCGTCACCTCCAAAGTTGGAGTGCCCCCAGGGGGCCGCGCACACATTACTTACAGTATGTCCAGCACCTCCTGGGAGATACTGAAGGGATATGCTGCAGCCAAACAAAATTGTTTCGCTTGCCCAAGATCGCAGCCGGCTGATGATGATGATGATGTATCATTTAACATTGACACGTATTTGAATAGAGCAGCATTAATTGGCTGACCATGAATTAAGGTAAAAGGAAATTATTCTTTATAGTACGATCCTTGTGTTCTGTTATGAGGACCATATGATTTTTGGCCCTTTGAGCGTGTTTATAGGATTATTTAGCGTATATTAACGTATAAGTAGCCTACCCAGCAAACACAAAACGTTTTCGACATCATGCGCAAAAGGTTATAAAAGGTTGTAAGAAAACATTTAAATGTCGGGTTATATAAATGGTATATTAAGGGTATAAAACATTTTTATAACATTAAAAAACATTTTTTGATAATTTACTGTCCAGCAAACACAAAATGATTTACAGAAAACGTTTAAATGTCAAGTTATATAAAGGGTATAAAAACGTTTTAATAACATTCCATAAACATTTTTGAAAACTTGATACAAAACATTCTAAGCAGAATGTTATTTTTGGGTTGAAAAAATATTTTGCTAAAAATATTTGCCCACAATATTTGCAAAAACGTTTTTAAAACGTTTTCATGACCTTTATATAACCCGACATTTAAATGTTATTAAAACGTTTTGAAAAAACATTTTAAGAACATTTCTGTGTTTGCTGGGTGTAAATATTTTAACATAATGTTATTTAAGTGTTGACAAAATAGTTGGCAGAAAATGTTTGCAAAAATAGTTTACAATAATATTTTGAAAACATTGTTGTAATGTGTTTTCATACAAAACGTTTTAAAACGCTTTCATGACCTTTATATAACCCGACATTTTAATGTTATTGAAACATTTTTACCTAAACCAAAAGCCAAAATATAACTTATATAAAACGTTTTAAAAACGTTTTTGTGTTTGCTGGGTACTGCGATATCAATTGTTATTGCAGTAGGCTACTTAAACCAGCTATGTCACGATTTAGGGGGAATTTAGTATGAGGTTTTCATTTCTAATATTTTTCCTCATAATACAATGAAAAACAAAAGCAATAGCATTACAAACCCTAATAAAACAAAGTAAAACATAAGAATTGTATTATGAGGAAAATGATTAGAATTGAAAATAAGCATCTAAAAAGTCATTCTTATGTTTGACTTTGTTTTATTAGGGTTATTAGGATCGGTAAATATATTTCTTTTGTTTTTCATTATATTATGAGGAAAATTATGAGAATTGAAAATAAGCATCTAGAAAAAAGTCATTCTTATGTTTGACTTTGTTTTATTAGGATCTGTAAATCCATTTCTTTTGTTTTTTATTGTATTATGAGGAAAATTATGAGAATTGAAAATAAGCATCTAGAAAAAAGTCATTCTTATGTTTGACTTTGTTTTATTAGGATCTGTAAATATATTTCTTTTGTTTTTCATTATATTATGAGGAAAATTATGAGAATTGAAAATAAGCATCTAGAGACAGGTTATTCTTTTCTTTTACTTTGTTTTATTAGGATCTGTAAATATATTTCTTTTGTTTTTCATTATATTATGAGGAAAATTATGAGAATTGAAAATAAGCATCTAGAAAAAAAGTCATTCTTATGTTTGACTTTGTTTTATTAGGATCTGTAAATCCATTTCTTTTGTTTTTTATTGTATTATGAGGAAAATTATGAGAATTGAAAATAAGCATCTAGAAAAAAGTCATTCTTATGTTTGACTTTGTTTTATTAGGATCTGTAAATATATTTCTTTTGTTTTTCATTATATTATGAGGAAAATTATGAGAATTTAGATTTACAACCCCTTATAAAAGAAAGTCAAACATACGAATAACTTCTTTCTAGATGCTTATTTTCAATTCTCACAATTTTCCTCATAATACAATGAAAAACAAAAGCAATAGCTTTACAAACCCTAATAAAACAAAGTCAAACATAAGAACAATTAAAAAAAAAATATTTCTTTTGTTTTCATTGTATTATGAGAAAAAATTATTAGAATTGAAAATAAGCATCTAAAAAAGTCATTCTTATGTTTGACTTTGTTTTATTAGGATATATAAATATATTTCTTTTGTTTTTCATTGTATTATGAGGAAAATTATGAGAATTGAAAATAAGCCTCTAGAAAAAAGTTATTCTTATGTTTGACTTTGTTTTATTAGGATATGTAAATATATTTCTTTTGTTTTTCATTGTATTATGAGGAAAATTATGAGAATTGAAAATAAGCATCTAGAAAAAAGTCATTCTTATGTTTGACTTTGTTTTATTAGGATCTGTAAATATATTTCTTTTGTTTTTCATTATATTATGAGGAAAATTATGAGAATTGAAAATAAGCATCTAGAAATAAGTCATTCTTATGTTTGACTTTGTTTTATTAGGATCTGTAAATATATTTCTTTTGTTTTTCATTATATTATGAGGAAAATTATGAGAATTTAGATTTACAACCCCTTATAAAAGAAAGTCAAACATACGAATAACTTCTTTCTAGATGCTTATTTTCAATTCTCACAATTTTCATCATAATACAATGAAAAAAAAAAGCAATAGCTTTACAAACCATAATAAAAAAAAGACAAACACAAGAACAATTAAAAAAAATATTTCTTTTGTTTTTCATTGTATTATGAGAAAAAAATTATTAGAATTGAAAATAAGCATCTAAAAAAGTCATTCTTATGTTTGACTTTGTTTTATTAGGATATATAAATATATTTCTTTTGTTTTTTCATTGTATTATGAGGAAAATTATAAGAATTGAAAATAAGCATCTAGAAAAAAGTCATTCTTATGTTTGACTTTGTTTTATTAGGATATGTAAATATATTTCTTTTGTTTTTCATTGTATTATGAGGAAAATTATGAGAATTGAAAATAAGCATCTAGAAAAAAGTCATTCTTATGTTTGACTTTGTTTTATTAGGATCTGTAAATATATTTCTTTTGTTTTTCATTATATTATGAGGAAAATTATGAGAATTGAAAATAAGCATCTAGAAATAAGTCATTCTTATGTTTGACTTTGTTTTATTAGGATCTGTAAATATATTTCTTTTGTTTTTCATTATATTATGAGGAAAATTATGAGAATTTAGATTTACAACCCCTTATAAAACAAAGTCAAACATACGAATAACTTTTTTCTAGATGCTTATTTTCAATTCTCATAATTTTCCTCATAATACAATGAAAAACAAAAGCAATAGCTTTACAAACCCTAATAAAACAAAGTCAAACATAAGAACAATTAAAAAAAAAAATATTTCTTTTGTTTTTCATTGTATTATGAGAAAAATTATTAGAATTGAAAATAAGCATCTAAAAAAGTCATTCTTATGTTTGACTTTGTTTTATTAGGATATATAAATATATTTCTTTTGTTTTTCATTGTATTATGAGGAAAATTATGAGAATTGAAAATAAGCATCTAGAAAAAAGTCATTCTTATGTTTGACTTTGTTTTATTAGGATATGTAAATATATTTCTTTTTTTTTTCATTGTATTATGAGGAAAATTATGAGAAATTGAAAATAAGCATCTAGAAAAAAGTCATTCTTATGTTTGACTTTGTTTTATTAGGATCTGTAAATATATTTCTTTTGTGTTTCATTATATTATGAGGAAAATTATGAGAATTGAAAATAAGCATCTAGAAATAAGTCATTCTTATGTTTGACTTTGTTTTATTAGGATCTGTAAATATATTTCTTTTGTTTTTCATTATATTATGAGGAAAATTATAAGAATTGAAAATAAGCATCTAGAAAAGAGTCATTCTTATGTTTGACTTTGTTTTATTAGGATCTGTAAATCCATTTCTTTTGTTTTTTATTGTATTATGAGGAAAATTATGAGAATTGAAAATAAGCATCTAGAAAAAAGTCATTCTTATGTTTGACTTTGTTTTATTAGGATCTGTAAATATATTTCTTTTGTTTTTCATTATATTATGAGGAAAATTATGAGAATTGAAAATAAGTATCTAGAAAAAGGTCATTCTTATCTTTGACTTTGTTTTATTAGGATCTGTAAATATATTTCTTTTGTTTTTCATTATATTATGAGGAAAATTATGAGAATTGAAAATAAGCATCTAGTAAAAAAATTTCTTATGTTTGACTTTGTTTTATGTTTTATTAGGATCTGTAAATCCATTTCTTTTGTTTTTTACTGTATTATGAGGCAAATTATGAGAATTGAAAATATGTATCTAGAAAAAAATCATTCTTATGTTTGACTTTGTTTTATTAGGATATATAAATATATTTCTTTTTTTTTTCATTGTATTATGAGGAAAATTATGAGCATTGAAAATGAGCATCTAGAAAAAGTTATTCTTATGTTTGACTTTGTTTTATTAGGATCTGTAAATATATTTCTTTTGTTTTTCATTATATTATGAGGAAAATTATGAGCATTGAAAATGAGCATCTAGAAAAGTTATTCTTATGTTTGACTTTGTTTTATTAGGATCTGTAAATATATTTCTTTTGTTTTTCATTATATTATGAGGAAAATTATGAGAATTGAAAATAAGCATCTAGAAAAAAGTCATTCTTATGTTTGACTTTGTTTTATTAGGATCTGTAAATATATTTCTTTTGTTTTTCATTATATTATGAGGAAAATTATGAGAATTGAAAATAAGTATCTAGAAAAGGTCATTCTTATGTTTGACTTTTGTTTTATTAGGATCTGTAAATATATTTCTTTTGTTTTTCATTCTATTATGAGTACAATTATGAGAATTGTACATAAGCATCTAGAAAAAAGTCATTCTTATGTTTGACTTTGTTTTATTAGGATCTGTAAATATATTTCTTTTGTTTTTCATTATATTATGAGGAAAATTATGAGAATTGAAAATAAGCATCTAGAAAAAGTCATTCTTATGTTTGACTTTGTTTTATTAGGATCTGTAAATCCATTTCTTTTGTTTTTTATTGTATTATGAGGAAAAGTATGAGACTTGAAAAATATGCATCTAGAAAAAAGTCTTTTTTCTGTTTGACTACGACTTATTAGGATCTGTAAATATATTTCTTTTGTTTTCATTATATTATGAGGAAAATTATGAGAATTGAAAATAAGTATCTAGAAAAAGGTCATTCTTATGTTTGACTTTGTTTTATTAGGATATGTAAGTATATTTCTTTTGTTTTTCATTGTTTTATGAGGAATATTATGAGAATTGAAAATAAGCATCTAGAAAAAAGTCATTCTTATGTTTGACTTTGTTTTATTAGAAAATGTAAATATATTTCTTTTGTTTTTCATTGTATTATGAGGAAAATTATGAGAATTTAGATTTACAACCCCTTATAAAGAAAGTCAAACATACGAATAACTTCTTTCTAGATGCTTATTTTCAATTCTCAGAATTTTCCTCATAATACAATGAAAAACCAAAAGAATTATATTTTACAAACCCTAATAAAACAAAGTCAAACATATAAACAATTAATTAAAAAAAAATATTTCTTTTGTTTTTCATTGTATTATGAGAAAAATTATTAGAATTGAAAATAAGCATCTAAAAAAGTCATTCTTATGTTTGACTTTGTTTTATTAGGATATATAAATATATTTCTTTTGTTTTCATTGTATTATGAGGAAAATTATGAGAATTGAAAATAAGCATCTAGAAAAAGTCATTCTTATGTTTGACTTTGTTTTATTAGGATATGTAAATATATTTCTTTTGTTTTTCATTGTATTATGAGGAAAATTATGAGAATTGAAAATAAGCATCTAGAAAAAAGTCATTCTTATGTTTGACTTTGTTTTATTAGGATCTGTAAATATATTTCTTTTGTTTTTCATTATATTATGAGGAAAATTATGAGAATTGAAAATAAGCATCTAGAAAAAAGTCATTCTTATGTTTGACTTTGTTTTATTAGGATCTGTTAATCCATTTCTTTTGTTTTTTATTGTATTATGAGGAAAATTATGAGAATTGAAAATAAGCATCTAGAAAAAAGTCATTCTTATGTTTGACTTTGTTTTATTAGGATTTGTAAATATATTTCTTTTGTTTTTAATTGTATTATGAGGAAAATTATTAGAATTGAAAATAAGCATCTAAAAAAGTCATCCTTATGTTTGACTTTGTTTTATTAGGATATGTAAATATATTTCTTTTGTTTTTCATTGTATTATGAGGAAAATTATGAGAATTGAAAATGAGCATCTAGAAACAGTTATTCTTATGTTTGACTTTGTTTTATTAGGATCTGTAAATATATTTCTTTTGTTTTTCATTATATTATGAGGAAAATTATGAGCATTGAAAATGAGCATCTAGAAAAAGTTATTCTTATGTTTGACTTTGTTTTATTAGGATCTGTAAATATATTTCTTTTGTTTTTCATTATATTATGAGGAAAATTATGAGAATTGAAAATAAGCATCTAGAAAAAAGTCATTCTTATGTTTGACTTTGTTTTATTAGGATCTGTAAATATATTTCTTTTGTTTTTTATTGTTTTATGAGGAAAAGTTTGAGAATTGTAAATAAGCATCTAGAAAAAGGTCATTCTTATGTTTGACTTTGTTTTATTAGGATCTGTAAATATATTTCTTTTGTTTTTTCATTATATTATGAGGAAAATTATGAGAATTGAAAATAAGCATCTAGAAAAAAGTCATTCTTATGTTTGACTTTGTTTTATTAGGATCTGTAAATATATTTCTTTTGTTTTTCATTATATTATGAGGAAAATTATGAGAATTGAAAATAAGCATCTAGAAAAAAGTCATTCTTATGTTTGACTTTGTTTTATTAGGATCTGTAAATCCATTTCTTTTGTTTTTTATTGTATTATGAGGAAAAGTATGAGAATTGAAAATAAGCATCTAGAAAAAAGTCATTCTTATGTTTGACTTTGTTTTATTAGGATCTGTAAATATATTTCTTTTGTTTTTCATTATATTATGAGGAAAATTATGAGAATTGAAAATAAGTATCTAGAAAAAGGTCATTCTTATGTTTGACTTTGTTTTATTAGGATATGTAAGTATATTTCTTTTGTTTTTCATTGTTTTATGAGGAATATTATGAGAATTGAAAATAAGCATCTAGAAAAAGTCATTCTTATGTTTGACTTTGTTTTATTAGAAAATGTAAATATATTTCTTTTGTTTTTCATTGTATTATGAGGAAAATTATGAGAATTTAGATTTACAACCCCTTATAAAGAAAGTCAAACATACGAATAACTTTCTTTCTAGATGCTTATTTTCAATTCTCAATTTTCCTCATAATACAATGAAAAACAAAAGCAATAGCTTTACAAACCCTAATAAAACAAAGTCAAACATAAGAAAATTAAAAAAAAAAATATTTCTTTTGTTTTTCATTGTATTATGAGAAAAATTATTAGAATTGAAAATAAGCATCTAAAAAGTCATTCTTATGTTTGACTTTGTTTTATTAGGATATATAAATATATTTCTTTTGTTTTTCATTGTATTATGAGGAAAATTATGAGAATTGAAAATAAGCATCTAGAAAAAAGTCATTCTTATGTTTGACTTTGTTTTATTAGGATATGTAAATATATTTCTTTTGTTTTTCATTGTATTATGAGGAAAATTATGAGAATTGAAAATAAGCATCTAGAAAAAGTCATTCTTATGTTTGACTTTGTTTTATTAGGATCTGTAAATATATTTCTTTTGTTTTTCATTATATTATGAGGAAAATTATGAGAATTGAAAATAAGCATCTAGAAAAGAAGTCATTCTTATGTTTGACTTTGTTTTATTAGGATCTGTAAATATATTTCTTTTGTTTTTCATTATATTATGAGGAAAATTATGAGAATTGAAAATAAGCATCTAGAAAAAAGTCATTCTTATGTTTGACTTTGTTTTATTAGGATCTGTAAATCCATTTCTTTTGTTTTTATTGTATTATGAGGAAAATTATGAGAATTGAAAATAAGCATCTAGAAAAAAGTCATTCTTATGTTTGACTTTGTTTTATTAGGATCTGTAAATATATTTCTTTTGTTTTTCATTATATTATGAGGAAAATTATGAGAATTGAAAATAAGCATCTAGAAAAAAAGTCATTCTTATGTTTGACTTTGTTTTATTAGGATATGTAAATATATTTCTTTTGTTTTTCATTGTATTATGAGGAAAATTATTAGAATTGAAAATAAGCATCTAGAAAAAAGTCATTCTTATGTTTGACTTTGTTTTATTAGAAAATGTAAGTATATTTCATTTGTTTTTCATTGTATTATGAGGAAAATAATGAGAAAATAGATTTACAACCCTTATAAAAAAAGTCAAACATACGAATAACTTTTTTTTAGTTGCTTATTTTCAATTCTTACAATTTTTTCATAATACAATGAAAAATAAAAGCAATAGCTTTACAAACCCTAATAAAACAAAGTCAAACATAAGAATAATTAAAAAAGAATACAAAATATTTCTTTTGTTTTTCATTGTATTATAAGAAAAATTATGAGAATTGAAAATAAGCATCTAGAAAAAAGTTATTGTTATGTTTGACTTTATTTTATTAGGATTTGTAAATATATTTCTTTTGTTTTTAATTGTATTATGAGGAAAATTATTAGAATTGAAAATAAGCATCTAAAAAAGTCATCCTTATGTTTGACTTTGTTTTATTAGGATATGTAAATATATTTCTTTTGTTTTTCATTGTATTATGAGGAAAATTATGAGAATTGAAAATGAGCATCTAGAAACAGTTATTCTTATGTTTGACTTTATTTTATTAGGATCTGTAAATATATTTCTTTTGTTTTTCATTATATTATGAGGAAAATTATGAGAATTGAAAATAAGCAAAAAAAAAAAAAATTTCTTATGTTTGACTTTGTTTTATGTTTTATTAGGATCTGTAAATCCATGTCTTTTGAGTATTAATGTATTATGAGGCAAATTATGAGAATTGAAAATATGTATCTAGAAAAAATCATTCTTATGTTTGACTTTGTTTTATTAGGATATATAAATATATTTCTTTTTGTTTTTCACTGTATTATGAGGAAAATTATGAGAATTGAAAATAAGCATCTAGAAAAAAGTCATTCTTATGTTTGACTTTGTTTTATTAGGATATATAAATATTTTTGTTTTTGTTTTTCATTGTATTATGAGGAAAATTATGAGAATTGAAAATGAGCATCTAGAAAAAATTTATTCTTATGTTTGACTTTGTTTTATTAGGATCTGTAAATCCATTTCTTTTGTTTTTTATTGTATTATGAGGAAAATTATGAGAATGGAAAATAAGCATTGAAAAGAAGCATCTACAAATTCTTATGTTTGACTTTGTTTTATTAGGGTTTGTAAATCTAAAAATAATTATGAGAATTACAAATTTATTGAAAAGTTAGAATCTTTATATTAAGTTTTGTATTTTGTCCTTTACTTTATCCCGCATTATACGGTATATTGTTTAGTGTCTCAAATGAGTATGAGGTATTAGGGTTTCTTTTCAAAACATGTCCGGTTTTTTCCGACCCTAAATCGTGCCGTATCTAACTTAAACGTAAATATATCTTTCCGTACAGGTACTATAAACACACAGTGGTAGCGGTTTTTGGTTCATTAGAGAAGTTGCAATTTCGAAATGTACGTATCGTACGCGATACATCTATTAAAATCCCGTCACATGAGAGTGATTTTGAATAGATATACGGGTGTATGATACGACGTCTTGCTCATGGAATGTCTTTCTTTGCAACCATAATGGGCCGCAACCTGTGACTTAAAGTCCGGTTAAATTAAGGTTGCGATGCTCAGCACAACTGACATTCTTATACGTGTAATGAAATATTTTTTTATTAATTTAAAGGGTTTATCGCATTCTACCAAAATGTACGTACGTAATATAACATCAGAATAATTGAATTGCTATCTTTACAACTAATAAAGTAGCAATATTTAGGGATTCAATCATGTTTCACCGTTGTTCATCACCGATTAACAACGATGCATCCGCGTCGTCTGCGTGGTTTACTTCGTGAGGGCAGCTTTAGCTGCCCGAGCGAAGTAATCCAGGCAGACGACGCGGACGCATTGTTGTTAATCGGTGATGAACAACGGTGAAACATGATTAAATCCCTTTCAACAACGAAAACAAGCTAAATATCGTATAATTCCACGAGGAATGTCAGTTAATCATTGCCACTCAGCCTTACCAAAAACTTCGATGATTTCTCTGTTGATATCAGCAATAAAACTACAGAATAAAACGGCAATATTTAGCCGCTACCTGAAAAATACTGAATTCAACTTGTAAGCTTGCATACGCACCAAGGTTCCAGGAATGACGAATTTTACACGCTCTCGCGTAACGCGTAGTGTCGCTCGCGTTTGCGTATACGCTACAGTAAAAGTGTGGGTTCATCACGGATTAACAATGGTTGGCTCCTGTATAAAGGTATAGGAAGAGTAGTTGAAAATTACGTCTGATGCCAAATGAAACCAGAAAACGTCTTCAATTTTTTGATGGTGGGACCTGGCAAATAAATCTCTATTGAAGGATTTAATAGACAGCTTTATTTTATAAGCTGCGTAATTCCTTAATGGGGTCCTTACATTATGCTAATTCATGAAAATGGTACACCAAGAATGCACCGAAAATAATTATTGCAATAAATAACAAACAATTAAACAAATAAATAATAAATAAAAACATTATTTGTGACATATTCATATCGTGTTGCATACGGTATCAATGGATAGCTACAATATTCGCCTTTACAATGACACCCCATTTGAAACAATAACATTTTTCACGGCTGAGTACACGCCTTGCGAATGTAGTGAGGTCTCAAACAGAATTTGCCAAATTGAGCATTAGTCTGTGCAGCAAGCTGCAATCCCATATCTTCACAATTTGGGACCTAATGCAATCCTCCAATATGACACCGCTCGCCCCAACAGAGCCACGGTAGTCAACGACTACCTACAGAATATGAGATTAGAGCCAAAATAGCCTGCCATCAGGCCAGACCCGGGGGCAAAACCGCAACCCGATTGAACATTTGTGGGACCAGCTTGATCGTGCTGTACGTGCCAGAGAACCCACGTGCAACCACATTGAATGACCTGCGACGAATCCTTGTTGAAGAATGGAATGCCAGGTCGGCGAGCAGCATGAGGAGAAGGTTGACTATTGTGGCTGCCTGTGGTTTTTCCACCCGCTATTGAGGTTATTGGCTAGCGTTGTTTGAGCACAGAATAATGGTAAATTTGGCAAATTCTGTTTGAGACCCCACTACATTCACAAGGCGTGTACTCAGCCGTGAAAAATGTTATTGTTTCAAGTGGGGTGTCATTGTAAAGGGGGAGCATTGTAGCTCTCAATTTATATGCAACACGATATGAATATGTCACAAATATGTTGAGATACAAATGCTTGAAAAAACTTTCTAAACTTTTGTTGAGGAGTTTACTATGTGGGCCTTAATGTTCGAATATGATATTATATCAAAACATCTGTTGACCTGACAACACAACGAATTTTGCTGATTCCATTTGTGTAGGCCTATTTTGGGACACGATTGTGTAAACATTGCCAAAAATTCAGTTCTGAAACAAAAATGTAAAAGGTCTGTGACAATAATTCTAGTGCCAGTTGTTCCTGTTCTTTACCCAAAGAATGCCTCTTCTATTTGAAATGCGGCCAAGTTTCAGTTCAGTTAAGATATTATATTTAAATCCGTTGATTTAACTTATATATCGACTGCTTAGTGCCAGAAGCGGGTAAGCATGTAAGTGCGATAGCTGCTATGTGTCGCTACCATGTATAGATGAGTACAATACTAGTATACTGTACGTGTGTAAATGGCCAAATGTTCACAGGGAAGCTATTGCACTTACCCACTTCTGGCACTGAGCAGTTGATATGTGTCAATAATGTGTAACATCGTATCATTGCTTTTTCATTTACTAATAAACGTATTAACCAAATGTTAAGAATTTCAAATGTCAAACCTTGTTAATACTCTAAAGTCTGAGATACGGATATAATTTTGTTTGAGATTTCAAACAACGTAGTTTTTCTATTGTCCAAGAAATCAGTTTTAGACAAAGCACACCATGATGCATCTTTAGGATCTTGATCCTTCACACAACATATACCCAGGGGATTAAGCATATCTCTTTAAACCAATCCAATGCCAACAGGAAGTTGTTTCTAATATCCTGTACCAAGTGCGCATGGCCGAGGAAGGCAACGTGCCAACGTTATTCGAAAAATTTGGTACCACGTGCCAAATTCGCCATCTTGTTCCTCCGGTCCACAAGATCTCCCCGATACGTCTGTACCAGTCATCTTTAATTAGGCGCGGCCTTGATGCTTTTTAACTGTTCAATATATTTTAGTTCTTCCGGTTATACAATGATTTATGCAAATTCGTGCCAACAAGAACTTTCCGTCCCATTGCTGAACAAAATATTTTCCCTCGCTGTAAATCATTAAAATTAAAGTCCCGAAATGAAAATAGGAGTCTGACCCTGTCAACCAAACTCAAATCACAGTCTGTGAGAGGTTAGTATAATCGTGTAAATAAGGCGGTTCCTTCGTTAGTTACGCGATAGTAACCAATCATGGATCGCATAGGCAGGGGAGAGGGGGCGAGTTTCTCCCTAAATTTTAAAATCAGGGTATTTCCCTCCTAAAAATCCTAATAGAAAAAAAACGTAATAATTGCCCTGTGCTTTTTCCTTTTTAGCCCCCAAAACATCGTATTTTGGGCCAAACTAGGGTAAAACCTCAAAAATGTCCATCAAATACCAAAGGTTTCCTTCATTTGGAGCTAAAATATTCTGAATTTGACTATTTTTTGCGCGCTTTGCTCGTGAATGTTACAGTAAGACCGGACAACCCCCCCCCCCCTCAATTTGAATGCTTCCGCCGCCACTGACGGACCGTGAGGAATCTGATTAGCAGGATCGTTAGACGCCAAATAGTTTCTTTATTTCTAGCTTTTATTGTAGATGCTTTAATGCAGCTTGTTCGAATATTAATCTACCGTAAAACCCCGTCTACAAGCATATATAGTGTTTTTTATAAATGTTTAATTAATTCGAAGCAAGCGTTAATATACCAATACAATAGATCGGTCTTAAAATAATACTTGTTTGTATATGCTTGGATCCGTAATTTATTTGCTCAAACTCCATAATGGCGACTGGATTAATGTAGCTTTCATCAGAAGCACACTATATGCTTGTAGACGGGGTTTTACGGTATGGGCATGCAATGCCACATAAAAAACACAATGAAGCAAAAGGTGTGTGAAGCGCCAACTAGAGAATGCAATTAAAGGCGTGCAATCAGCCAAAACATTTTGATAAGCCCTTGAATACAACACAAATGTCTAAGTCTTCTTTGCCAAAGACTGAAGGTCTCATGGTCTCGTGGCAAGTTTCCATCATAGACGTAACATCAACATGATGAATGACCCTTCATGGCCACATAACTAATGTGTTATAATCCTGCACAGTGTATTCCATTTCAGGTATTCGTGGTTTATTATATGCACGCTTTGTCCTATCGATTTTATCATAATTTTCCCTTTGGTGTGCAACAACATTTGCAAACATAACTGGACCTGGTCCTAGGCTTTCCATGCTCGGTACCAACGACAAAAGTGGGGCCAACGTACTGGGATGACTGGTTGAATTACTGCTGTGGCTAGTGTCAGAAGATGAAGTTACCCAAGATCGACGATCCCTATCTTCAATTTGTTCATACAAAGCCTCCGCGTCAATATCCCTAACCATATCTCCTTCAAGAACACCTCCTTGAAGAGTATATACAGATCCTCCCGCAATGGAGGTAGTAGTCGACGACATGCCATCCATAGGTGGCATTAACGACCTTCGATTGTTAGTTGCATTAACCTCATAAACAGAAAAATGAGGAGGCATGTCACTGTATAGATCAAGTTCTGGTAACGTCTCCTGAGGAACTTGGAACACTGGTATATGAACAGGATAATAGTCTGACGCTTGTGGGAGATCAGCAGGTACAGGGATATTGGTAACTGGGTTTAATATCACTGGTTCAAAATCAACAGGTACAGGGATATTGGTAACTGGGTTTAATATCACTGGTTCAAATTCGCTGAGATTTGGTAGGTCTTCTTGAATATCTTCTTGCAAATCAGGCATTATTGGTACTGGCTGGTAATAAATATGAACACTTTTTCTTTCGCCGACACAAGAAGTACGTTTATTTTGTATAAGCGTTGATGTACTACCAAGATTGTTATCTTGGTCTCCCGGTTGACTTTGTAAGTCAGATAGTGTCATGTAAAGTGACTCTCCTTGAACATGTCTGCTTATTCGGGTGTTATCGATGCCTTCGTTGGTAACCACATCCGGCAGACTGTAGTCATGGATTCGACTGAGCCGCACAGAATCTGTTGGAGTAGCTGTCACTCCTTTTGGATTGTTGTCTAATGCAAGCATGTTGACAGTAACTGTGAAAGATATGAAACAAAGATTAGATCATAATTCTGGTTACACAACTTTATCAGTATAAATAAAAATATATAATACCAAGGGGTACGTCCTCGGTTGGAGGTGTGTCCCCATTTCGACGGTAACATACGCGAGTACACCCCCTCACACGCATAATAGTACTGTACTCCCAATTCTAGAAGAATACAGAAATACTTGCTTCATCAAAACTAGATCTGTATTTTAATTGAAGAAAATATTATCTTCATTTGCCTGTTCAAACATATATTAATTTGTTAAAATCCATATTATGCTCTGCATTACTGCAGTATCATCTTGATTATTGTTACACCTCATGGTATACCGGTATGTCCAAAATTTATCAGCACAAGCTTCAAGTTATTCAAAACAAGATGATTCGTTTTATTTTGAACCTAGCTCCCAGATATCATGTTGGTTGGGATGAATTTGACTTTAGTTAAACTTCTAGATACCCAAAACAGGGCTAGACAGCTAAGACTCAACCACATGTACAATATTTTCCATTCACAGAGCCCTTCTTATCTTGTCCAGTTTTTATCAAAATTTCTGATATTCATTCTCATGCCACTAGATCAAGCTCTTGAAACTTCCATGTCCCAAGAGTAGGTTCATATACCAAAAACTCTTTTTTCTACCATGCAACTCTTGATTGGAACAACTTACCTTTCCATATCAAATCAATTCTGGACAAATGTACTTATAAACATGCTATGAAAAATACCTGGCTACAATTGCTATGACCCATGAGTCTGCTGAATTTGTGTAGCTTGCTCCTTAGGTCCCTGCCTTTGTTTTGTCTTGTGTTTTGCACGCACCCAGGCATCTTTTTGTTCTTTTTGTGGGACCCCATTGGAATTAGGTCTACACAGGAAGCTAGACTTTATGGGTCATCCTTGCAATTCGGCATAATTGCGTTAATTTATGTATGTTTGATTGTGCAATTTTGTGTCGCTTTTTGCCAAATAAATATGAATGAATGTATGAATGAATGAATGAATGAATGAATGAATGAATGAATGAATGAATGAATGAATGAATGAATGAATGAATGAATGAATGAATGAATGATTAAACAATTAGATTTTAAAAAATAGTTTGTTAAAGAATCGGATAATAAAGATTCCATAGTATTTTGGGGGGATCTGAGAGCACAACGGACACACCAATTGCATTTTGAATACGAAGAATGGCCTTCTGATGTCAAATAATTTTGATATTTGTTTTAAATTTGCGATCCAAGTTAGGATGTATAAAAGAATTATGAGTGATGTCTCATTTGGCAAATTATGTTTTGATTCAGGTGAACCGGAGCAGAATAGAGCAGAAAAGATGACACCTGTTGGAAACTTATTGAGCATTGTTGAGGAGAGACGGGCAGCTAAACAGAGGAATATCGATTGAGCGCTAAGGTCTATAATATAATATCTAATATAGGTGGCACAGAACACAAAAAAGCTTGTAAGAAGGGGAAGAAATCTTTGCGTAAAGCAAAAAGAAAACGGTACAGAGACTCAAAGACCATCTACAAAATAGTGAAGAAGATATGCAGGAAGCAAGAAGTAAAACCTGGAATTGGGATAAAAGATGAAGGTGCAAGTCTATCTATCTATCTTGCGGACGCATCCGAGAAAGAGTTTACAATTCTTTTCCAGGAATCTCTATCAGCCATCAGATTTGGGAGGTCATTAATTTCTTGATTGACGTCCCTTGCCACACAGTCGATGTAGTTGAATGGTCTTCTTCCTCTACATGTTCGTGGAAGCCTCATACAGATGACATCTGAAATTATTTGGTCTTTAGCACGGTAGCAGTGGCCTGCAAATCTGGCTCGCCGTTGAGCAACGATGGAGGACACCTGTGGAACACCATCATAGATCTCTGATTTGGTTTTATGTTCACGCCAGGATATATTTCGAACCCTCATCAACAGCCGGGTGTAGGTACCATCAAGACGGTCCTGAAGATCTTTCTTCATTGTCCAGGTCTCACTTCCATATAAGAGGAACCTCTCTATACAAGCTCTAAAGAAGGCAAGCTTGGTATTTCTTGATATGTTGGACTGCCAGATGGTGTGCAGCTTGTTGCAAGCTTTCCATGCTTGAGCTTTGCGAGTCAGAAAGTCTTTCTTGCTGTCGGCAACAAATGAACCAAGATATTTAAAGTCCGACACCTCCTTGAGTTGTGTGCCATCCCGAGAAAGGATTGGAGTTGGGTTCTTATCTCCATTAATACACATATATTCTGTCTTCTTGGAATTGAGAAAGAGGCCAACTTTGGCGGAAGCCTCTTCTAAAGATGACAGTATATCTTGGGCATCTTGTGATAACGTAGCTGTTAAAGCGATGTCGTCTGCGTAGTCAAGATCGGTTAAATACGTGTTCTTCTCTCTGCTCGTCTTATTGGGCATGATGTCGATCCCTTTGGACTTGTCAGTGTATATCGACTGTCTGAGGAGATAGTCCACCACTATCACAAAAAGGTAAGGGGTCAAGGTGTCGCCCTGCAGGATTCCAGCAGTAGAGAGAAACTCTTCAGTTGGTCCATCACCTGTTTGTACAAAACTTGAAGGATTGTCATACATTATTGCAATAGCATTCACAATCTCCTGAGGGATCCCATAATTACGAAGAATATGCAGCATGGCCTTCCGGTTAACACTGTCGAAAGCTTTTGAGAAGTCAACAAACACAATATATGCCTAAAAGCTCTTCTATTATCCTTCTAAGGGCTAGAATCTGTGGTGTGGTTGATCTACCCTTGCGAAAACCATTTTGGTTACGTCTGAGAATAGGATCTAGATGAGGAGAAATCCTGTTGAGCAGCATAGTGTTATACAGCTTGGCAGCAAGTGCTGACAGTGTGATACCTCTATAATTTGATGGTTGTGAAAGATCCCTTTCTTCGGGAGAGGTATAATTGTGGATCTTGACAAGGCTTTTGGCTTATTTCCTTCATGGTTTCATTACAGAAATCAAGCAGTTGCTGATGGAAGAGTGGGTTTTTCCAAACAATGGCTGGTATGTTGTCAGGACCAGGTGTTTTTGACTTGTTGAGCTTGCTCAGACCTTTTTGCAGTTCCTCCATAGTAAATGGACCAGTGTGTATTGGGAGATCGTCAGAGACGTTGCTGTTAAAGAACGTATCTTCAAGGTTTACGTCTTGCTCTGGTTTCCCTAGTAAGTTGGAAAAGTGTAGAAACCAGTTGTCACGACGCTCTTCAGATGTATTGCCTTTCACTCTAACCACAGGAGCAGATTTGGTGTCAGTTATCTCCCGGAGGAGTTCCCAAGAAGCTGCATGTTTATATTCATGATGGAGGTTGTCAAGTTCCTCTGTCTTCTTTTGAATAGAGGACTCCAGAGTTTCTGTGTAGGCTTTATCAAGAGTAACTTTGGCCGATTCGAGGAGCTTTTGTGAGGTTCGGGTGGATCTAGCATTGTGTTTCATAGATGTACTCTTTAAGACATCTCTTGCCTCAGTGAATTTGTCTGATGCAGCAATGTTGTAGGACTGCTTTGATTTTTTAGGGAGCATCTCCAGTGCAACTTCCTCATTAGCCGCAACTAAGGTATCATAAGTGGTGCTAATATTGGGTTCTTGTAGCTCATCGTGTAGAGAACTGAAGCGGTTATAGACTGCTACCACAAACTGCTCACCCAGGATGGAGTCTCTGGTAACCTTCTTCCAGTCAATACGTTTCATTGGGTCTTTCATGGAAGTTCTGCATTTCCGGTAGCTGATTTGACATTTGCATGAAACAATCCTATGGTCCGAGTTCACACCCTCGAAGGAGCTGTATGCACGTGAATTCTTGATTGAGTTGATCCACTCCTTTCTTATCAAAAGAACAAAGACAAAGACTAGTTGAACTAGTTGGCCATTAGGATGCCTTTGTGTCCATAATCTGTTGATGCGGTTTTGAAACCTTGTGTTTGTGGCTATGAGGTTATGTTCCTGCAGGAAGTCTTTCATGTGGTTGCCATTTCTATTGGTTTCTTTAGCAGGTATGAAGAGAGCATCCAATGGCCCAAGCTGAGCATTAAAATCTCCTCCGATTATAAGTAAGTTATGAGCTGGGATGGCATTAACTGTACGAGAAGAGAGTTCTTGGTAGAAGGAGATAACAGCTTCTTCAGGTTGTTCGTTATGTGGACTGTAGCAGCAGAGAACTGTGGATGTTGGATTGCCCAGCAGAGAAATTTCCATAATCCGTTCATTATGACTAATAATGGACATGCAGGAATTGATGGCTCTTGGTGAGATTAAGAAGCCTACTCCACCAGTGGCAGCATTAATTCCTTTGGTTCTTCCATGCTGAAGAGGTGACTAATCTGTATCCATTCAGATCTTCCTGCAATAGGGAGTCATTGTGACAAATCCGGTGTTCCTGCAGACATGTGATGTCAATGCCATAATGTGCGGCTTCATGAGCAAGTTCTTCTTTTTTGGCTAGTGAGTTGAGAGTTCTGATGTTGAAAGTGCTGATGGTAAATGGTTTTTTCCTTTGTACAAATTTGTCTTGACCATCCTTATCTGCATCAGGTTTGGTCCGTCCAGGGATGGTATCAACTGGCTTTGAGATCAAACCGTCATTGATGTTAGCATAGTCTAACGGTGACTTAGATGGTCCAGACTTCATAGCAGGGGCTTTAACCCTGGTGCTTAAATGTAAACTAATATTTCTTGTCAGGTTTGCTCTATGATATAGTGGACATTTGTGTAAGGTAAAAAGATTACTGTGCCAAACTATTAAAGCACAGGACCATCAGCCTCATTGACATTAGCCATGCATCCAACATCTTACTTGAGATCTTTCGACAGCGACAATATCAGGGAGAAATGGTATGGTGCTCTCAAGTGAAATGCCTAAAGCTTTTTTGAGGGGTATGGCATGCTGAACCTGAGTGCGATGCACTATACGGATGACGTCGCAAGCAGTAATTTTCTCACGATCGATCGATCGACACAGGCGAATACGACAACCACACTCTGCGCATGACATTCACGTCCACCTTATAATATTAGCCCGTTAACTAAAATACCGTAATAGGTTCTACCTAAAATCAACTTGTCTGAGTCTTGATCTATAGAACCCATGTGTGTTTCCGTACAATACGAATACTAATTGTCCAGTCATTTTTTTCATTGTTCTTGTTTTGCTTTTGTCTCTAAAAACCTGTGCACGTAAATTGTACTTGGCAATTGAAATTGATTCCAATTACGCTTTCTGCCATCTGACCTATTTAATCAAAATTGTGCTAAGGCCAAAATTGAGCTAAGGCTGAATATGCTTTATAACTTGTTGGCACTTTATTTCGTAAGGAAAACATTGATCAATTCGTGCCAAAAAGTGGGATCAATGATGATTATATAATAAAAGGCAAAGTCTGAAAGTCTGGAAATGATTATTTCATGGTTTTTACATTTAAGCCTTTTACTTCGTTGTAATTTTGCTAAAACAATGCGTAGGCCTATTTGGTCCGTAACTAATTAACAGCACCTTTTATAAGCTCGCTATGCAGGAAGAGATTTATCAAAATCGTGATAATGTTCAGGCAAATTCTGGGCACGCTCTTAAACAAGAGGATTTTGATAGATATAATTTATAAGCAAAAATAATTTAATAATTAATATATTATTGGATATTCTGATCATATTTTATACCTGTATTATCACCCATAACAGTGTTGTATCCATCCATATTGTCCTTTCTGCGCGGTAGCTGATTCATTCTACAAATAAATAAAAACAAATGAGGGTAAATATTTAGGTTGATTGTGTATTGTTACAGGTCGGTCATTTTGAATGTAAAAATGAGAAGTACGTCACCTGTTTCACCTGGACAACATTCCATACATAGCAGCTCATACTCAAGTGCGTCTATTGTAATTCTGGTATTCATATCGATTCAGCGCTAAAGTCCATACCATAATAATACAATAGTAGCTGCACCTGGACAACATTCCATACATAGCAGCTCATATCCAGGTGCGTCTATTGTAATTCTGGTATTCATATCGATTCAGCGCTAAAGTCCATACCATAAATACAATAGTAGCTGCACCTGGACAACATTCCATACATAGCAGCTCATATCCAGGTGTGTGTATTGTAATTCTGGTATTCATATCGGTTACGGTTCGCTATCTCTAAGGTTCGCTATCTCTAAGGTTCGCTATCTCTAAGGTTCGCTATCTCTAAGGTTCGTTATCACTAATTACGAAAACGGTCCGCTATACCTAAGGTTCGATATCACTAATTTTGAAAAAGGTTCGGTATTTCTAAGGTTCGATATCACTCATTTTAAATAAGGTTCGCTATCTCTAATTTTAAAAAGGTCCGCTATCACTAATTTATTGAAGGTTCGCTATCTCTAAGGTTCGCTATCACTAATTTTAAATAAGGTCCGCTATCTCTAATTTTAACAATCCCGGTATGCCTAAGGTTCGCTATATCTAATTTTAAATAAGGTCCGCTATCTCTAAGGTTCGCTATCCCTAAGGTTCGCTATCTCTAAGGTTTGCTATCACTAATTTAAAATAAGATTCGCTATCTCTAATTTTAAATAAGGTTCGCTATCTCTAATTTTGAATAAGGTTCGCTATCTCTAATTTCAAATGAGGTTCGCTATAGCGGTCCTTATTTAAAATTAGAGATAGCGGACCTTATTTGAAATTAGAGATAGCGGACCTTATCTAAAATTAGAGATAGTGGACCTTATTTAAGATTAGTGATAACGAACCTTAGGTATAGCGAACCGTAATCGAAATTAGTGATAGCGAACCTTAGAGATAGCGAACCTTGATAAATTAGGGATAGCGAACCTTAAACAAAATTAGTGATAGCGAACCTTATGTGTAGCGGACCTTTATTGCAATTAGTCATAGCGAACCTTAGAGATAGCGAACCTCCAAAAAATTAGTGATAGCGGATCTTATTCAAAATTAGTGATAGCGAACCTTATTTTAAATTAGTGATAGCGAACCTTATTTAAAATTAGTGATATCGAACCTTAGAACTAGCGAACCTTATTCTAAATTAGTGATATCGAACCTTAGAAGTAGCGGACCTTTTTTTAGTTATAGCGAACCTTTTTCTCTATTAGAGATAGCGGGATTCTGATCTCCATAGACTTTACACGTTAGTGATAGCGAACCTTAGAGATAGCGAACCTTAGAGATAGCGGACCTTAGAGATAGCGGGATGTCACCTTCATATCGATTCAGCACTAAAGTCCATACCATAAATACAATAGTAGCTGTACCTGGACAACATTCCATACATAGCAGCTCATATCCAGGTGCGTGTATTGTAATTCTGGTATTCATTTCGATTCAGCGCTAAAGTCCATACCATAAATACAATAGTAGCTGCACCTGGACAACATTCCATACATAGCAGCTCATATCCAGGTGCATGTATTGTTATTCTGGTATTCATATCGATTGAGCGCTAAGGTCTATGTCATAAATACAATAATGGACAACATTCCATATATAATAGCACCTCATACCCAGCTGCATGTATTGTTGTTCTGGTATTCATATCGATTGAGCACTAAGGTCTATACCATAAATACAATAGCTGCACCTGGACAACATTCCATACATTGCAGCTCATACCCAGGTGAATGTATTGTAATTCTGGTATTCATATTGATTTCAGTGCTAAAATGTCAATAACCTGACTAGCTTTATGCTATATTGTCTAATACCGAATTAAGCGGTCTAAGAGCGTGTTTATAGTGAGCCAGATTATCCGGTATTTTATGGATGGCGGATTTAGCGTATAGCGTTATTCAAGGAAGTGGAACAGGCTTTTATAACTCCCGAGCTTTAATTTGTCACTGTCATAACACATCACCTAAAATGAAATTTGGTACAGTACTGGAGCAATAATGTTAAAAATTTAGGCCGGTATCGTTTCGATTGCAAACTATTTGAAACTGGCACCATATTTGAGTCTCCCACGTTGCATTGCGGTGACCTCTATCAAGCTGAGGTCAACCACCTGTGTCGTAATCGGATTCAGAATAGCGCTATTGGTCGCCACTAATAAACATCCGAGATAATGGATAAGTGACATTCCAGCCTAATTCCATATGAGCGTGTTTTTAGTGGTTGTATACCGAAAGATTATAATGCAATAATAATTGATTTTGCAGTAGTTATACGCTACACGCTAAAATACCGGATAATCTGGCTCACTATATAAACCCGCTCAATGAGCGTGTTTATAGTGAGCCAGCATACCAACAACTCAACTTGACTGTAACAAAATTATCTTTTGAATCTCTCTGCTCCTAAGCAGTTAAGTAACAGATTCTGGGAAATACTCTTGAGAGAGGAGTAAATAAGCACGGAACGAGATTTTCCGTAATAGTGGTTAAGTAGAATTCCTTTTATCCTGCAAGCACAACAATGATATAAAATTGGTTCGACTGTTTCTTTGTCGTGATGAATAATGAACACTGGGTGTAACAAGTGTGAACAACGCTGGCATTGTCAACACCTGCCTTTTGCACTCTCACCATTGACCTTGATAAATGCATGTTTTAGATCTCTTAGGGATCTGGATACGTGGCGTTTCACCACAGACCATATAAACACATGTTTCGATGGTCTATGTTTTTAGGAAGGTCATAAATTTACTATTCTGCGATCGATAACCATGAGCTTAAAATGACGGTATATTCAGTCTGTGCCCGTTTATAAGATGGGAAACATTCAGAGTCCCGAATACCTCTAAATCTAACCCCGGGAATCTAACCTACTACGTAGACCAAACTTTGTACCACCGTCAATACTCGCCAAAGGTAGATGCGTGATTGCAAGTACTCATCCCTATATAATAGAATAATTCGGAACTTTGCTTCGTAATGTGATGTGCCCTGAGTAATTTGATTTAATTTAATTATTTAACTTTGTTTACAAGCTGAAAGTATATTTCATGAGATGGGAAACCCCCTTGTACGTGCAAGATTATGGTGTGGAAAGTCATTTTTGGAATTCCCCCAAATTATTGTAAACAAAGTCAGATCTATGTTTGGAACTTGGAAATCCCCAGTTCAGTATATTGCACCATAATCAGGAAAAAAACCCAGGAAGTGATGTAATGTGAAAGGTGAATGTGTATAATTAATCTTGGGAAATCCCAAGATTGCAGCAATGTTGTGAAAATGTGATTGAAGTAATGGTTTATTAATAGATGATGGGTTTTTGCATGAGTACTGATATAAAAATCTGGAGGCTTTTGTTGGGACTTTACAGAATGCCATGGGAGAGTGAGATACTCCACATGTGTGTGATGGTCTTCGTGCTTCAAAAAAGAAGTACATTTTAACCAGTTTATATAGCCAATAATTGAGCTAATACAGCAACGAAGAAGACAGCGAGCACACAAAAGTGCTCTTCCTCATCAAACATGTCAAAGGATTAAAAGTTCTTCTGTCAAATTGCTGGAGTTTGCTGGGTTTGTGAAGGCCACGCATCTGTCAAAAAACAGCGGAGCTGTGTTAAAGAAACCTGTCCCCTGGAAAAAGAGTGATTGGTGAAAGAAACACCATTTGTGGAGAAAGCAGCGCAAGGAGACATATTTGTGGAGAAAGCAGCGCAAGGAGATATATTTGTGGAGATAGCAGCGCAAAGGAGATTGGAGGAAGCATCATCATTTTCGTATGAGGATTTTATACGCAAGGATTTATAAATGCAAGTGTACTATGGACTTCGCTGATTTTCGCAGGACAAGTGAATAAGGATATATTACATCAGTCGTCCAGAATATTGCAAGAACTCTAGAATCACCAACAAGAAGACCGCTGGTTAAGTACCCATAGAATAAAACTGAATAAAACATAGAATACTAACCCAAATGTTTCCGTATTTCCGTTCTTGTTACGATTCATCCATAAAGCTGCTGCTACTGCCATGACAACCATGATAGCTAGTGCGCTGAGTCCTATGTAGGGGATGGCTTTCATTACTATTCCAGATGGCTTTGTGACTGTACTATTTCCATCTTAATAAAGAAAAACACAACAAAATGTATATTAGAAGAGTTATTATTTCGGACTGAATCATTATTAACATGTGGTCCACCAGTCTATATACGATCGCAGTTGTCCGTTCTGCTGATCCAGTATAATATGAAAACTCGAGATCATTTGACCGCCTGTGTATGCTTGCTACTTGTAAAATTATTGCTGCAAAACAATGTTTGATGTGAGAGGGAAGGTTATAAGCCGACTGTGACATGTTTTTTCCGAAAATTATTTGCCGCAAAGCAGGGTCGGCAGGGGACACATCATCAATTTTAGTGGGTTCCCCGAAATTGGAGATGGCTCCATGGGAGCTGATGGCGTACTTGTAAAAAATTCTGAGCACTCAATTTTTGTTACGCGCTACATACAACAGGTAGGATATTCAATTAGATTTGCAAGACATTATTATCGACCATAGCCCAAAATCTTCAATCAATCCCCATTGACCAAAAATGCACCATAGAATTTCTATAGAATCAGGGGTTTCACCTTGACGGATATAAGGCTGTATACACCTACAGGGTGTCCAAAAAACAGAACCCTCATTGCGCCTTTTCTCCTATTTCTGAAAAGTCAATCAAATGTATTTTGAAATGTGAAGAAACTTTTATTCGTTAGCTTTAATAAACGGAAAGAAATATTTCAACCAGCTCACAACTTTCGAAGATATGCTCTTTTAAAGAAATGTACCCGTTGTACTCTGACCACGGATGAGGGTTTTTTTTTCAAAGATTGAAAAGGAGTACACGTACCATGCATGGATATCAAGCATTCCTCAATGATAACGTTATAAAATAACGAACTTTATTTAGGGAATAGGCTTTAACAGTGGGCCTATGGGCTATGGATTGTGTTAAGTGTCACTAACTTGTCGCAAAATGGATGTGGGATGGGACCTCTCTTGTTATGCAGGTACTTGCAAATTAAACTTTACCCATTCCATGTCAACTCCAGGGATGTGCCCCGAAGTTGGTCCTGGATGGACGAAGTTGCATTTTGAGGGCTCTATATCTTTTAAAGTAAAGGAGTTACAAGTTTTCTGATGCCAGATGTGACTTCTACACAAAAAAGTACCCCAGGATACATACTTTTCAAAGTTGTAGTGGGTTCCCTTTATACATTTATGGACCTCCAAATGTCGTCTTTCGCGTTGCGACACATTTTTTTACACAGGATTTTACTTTCTCATCAATATCTACCACCACACAGAAAAAGAAAAAAATTGAAGAGGTGCTGCGGTGCACATCCCCGAAGTTGCCATGGATTGGCTCACTTTTTTCTTGGTTATTTATGCCTTTTGTTTATTATGTTTCTTACTTTCTTACTTTGTTGTTTCTTGCTTTCATTTTATTTACAACATGTTATTTTCTCTTTTGGGGATAAAAAGGTAGCCTGAAAAGGGCTGTTTTGTAAGTCCTTGGATTCTTCTGAAGTGAGTTTACTGTGCTACCTGGTTGCCTCCTTAACAAATACAGGATTCAGCTCTGCACATCATCATCATCCCTATATCTTCGTGTCAAAAATTGCCGTGATAGTACAGCGAATCCTCTCGTTTTTCAACAGCTACGCATGGCGATTTTGTTCGGGCTAAGCATACCATGACTATCACATGAGAGTTTCTATATTCTACACATTATTACGATTTGTGCATGCACTAGTACCCCATACATATGATGTTGCTATTACAAGAAAAATCGATTTGTTTTCAGGTAAAACCCAGGTTTTGTTTCCAGTATACACTAACTTGAAATGCAATACACTAATTAGCGGCGACTGCTGTTTGTTGTGTATATATTTTACTGCATTTTGTCCGTAAAGATTTTTAAATCGCCGTAAAAATTGTGATATATTTAATGTTGAGAATTACAATTATACTTTATAGGTATAAAGGAACACGCTTAGCCATCCAGGTGCAAGTCATAACACAATGCTACGGTGTCTGATCTCCGCCAAACCCCCCTTTTATAATTCATCTCCCAAATTTTCAGTTTTCCCCTTTTTGCGAAATGCTTCCTTTTTCAAATATTTCTCCTTTTAACTTTCCCCTTTTCAAATAGTTCCCCTTTTCGACTTTCCCCTTTTCAAATAGTTCCCCCTTTTCGACTTTCCCCTTTTCAAATAGTTCCCCTTTTCGAATTTCCCCTTTTCATATAGTTTCCCATTTTCGAATTTCCCCTTTTCATATAGTTTCCCCTTTTCGAATTTCCCCTTTTCATATAGTTCCCCTTTCGAATTTCCCCTTTTCATATAGTTTCCCCTTTTCGAATTTCCCCTTTTCATATAGTTTCCCCCTTTTCGAATTTCCCCCTTTTCATATAGTTTCCCCCTTTTCGAATTTCCCCTTTTCATATAGTATCCCCCTTTTCGAATTTCCCCCTTTCATATAGTTTCCCCCTTTTCATATAGTTTCCCCTTTTCGAATTTTCTTTTCACCTTTTACATAATACCATTTTACAGATTTTTCCCCCATTTAAATAGTTTCTCCCTTATTTTTTTATTCCCTGTTTTTTACTCCTTTTTTTTTTTATTCCCTTTTCACGATGCGTAGGCTTTACCAGTAGGCACGGACCATCTATAGTACCGTGCATTCACGTCCCATGTACTTCGATATTGAAATAGGTCCGGCCTACACGTTGAAAGCACGTGATTGTCTGATACAAATTCTTGAGCTAAATAAAATGAATAAAATGATACTTATTATGTAATTTATGAATTCTATAGGATATAGATCTACATTTAAGAAAAATCATAATCTGAATTATATCATGCAACTAAATAAAGACCCAGGAAAAGGCCAGGAGATTGGAATTCGAATCAATTAGATTAGCTTATTAATCGTTATTATTTTGGACTTGTCTCGACTTTTAAACTAGAGCGGTTACCGCACCATAGCTGAACCATGGGGATTTGGCAGTATATTGTGATATATATATATCTTTATAACCCCTTAATGCCCTTAAATGAATATTAAAATATTTTAAACATGTTTAGAATGTCATAAAGATCATTGTATTTAAATATCAGCTCAATTGGAGCATTTTTGAAAACTTGACCTTTGACCCCTTTATGACCCCTGCCGCGGCCTGAATGATCTTAAATAAATATTGGAATATTTTAAACATGTTTAGAATGTCGTAAAGATCATGGCATTTAAATATCAGCTCAATTGGAGCATTTTTGACAACTTGACCTTTGACCCCTTTATGACCCCTTAATGACCTTAAGTGAATATTAAAATATTTTAAACATGTTTAGAATGTCATAAGCATCATTGCATATAAATTTCAGCTCGATTGGAGCATTTTTGGTTAAAATGACCTTTTTTTACCCCTGTGACCCCTTGGATGACCTCTGATTTTAGGAAATATTTTTATTATATTCTTTACTTCTTTCTCTTTTATTTGACACCACTTGGTGTGTTCATACCTTCGTGGCATTTAAAGATATGTCCATTTTAGACCAAATGGTTGGTAAGTAAGTAAGTAAGTAAGTAAGTAAGTAAGTAAGTAAGTAAGTAAGTAAGTAAGTAAGTAAGTAAGTAAGTAAGTAAGTAAGCAAGTAAGTAAGCAAGTAAGTAACATACACTCATATAGGCTGATACCATTTCATGGTTCAGCAAAAAGACTAGGCTTAAGGGGGTACTACACCGGTCCAATTTTGCGCCTATTTTTGCAATTTTCTCAAAAATTATAGCACATTGGTGACAAGTAAGATATGTATATTATAGGGGCAAGGACTACAACTACTGTACTGAAAATACAGCAACACAAAGCAAGTAGTTATTGATTTATTGATCAAATATTGGTTTTCCCTCATTTTTGACTGCAACTCCACAACTGTTGGCTGTGCTGAAATAAAATTTCCAGTGCAGTAGTTGTAGTCCTTGCCCCTATAATATACATATCTTACTTGTCCCCAATGCGCCATAATTTTGAGGGCAGGGATGTAGTACCCCTTAATTGCTACTTAATTCTTCATCTAACATATAGGGCCTACTAATTCTTTTTGGATTTTTGAGGCGTGCACCACTGACCGAAGTCCCTGGTTCATTTGTCTGGTCAATTGAATATACGCCATAGAGCCTTTGATTAGAAAGCACATTTTTATTGTTAACGGGATTGTTGACAAACAAAGACTAGCGAAAATTACTCAGAACTGGCTTAAAAATAAAGTTGCATAAAATCACACAGCCACACTTGTCATAAATATGCAATGCCCATTTTGTCCAGGCCCGTTTTATAAATGTATGCTTTTATTGTCATTTCACTGTTAAGACCGCTTGTTTTAAACTTTGGTGCTAACTTTAAAAAAAACTTTTGAATAATTATATAGCACAAACAATTCTTATTATCTAGGCTTCTGTAGCAATGGCAGCCAGTTGTTTGTTGTCTCTGACATATCCCTGTTTATAGACAAGTTCTTCACAGACTTTCAAACATCATTGCTATGAATTTGACCAGCATAAATATTTATGCATGCCATTTCATCCGTTTAACATTCTGAACATCATTTGGTTTATCAATCATATCGGATTTGCTCTTTGTACAGCCCCTCTATAAACGTGCATAAAAGTTGACGGATCCCTAACCCATTGAATTTAGCGGCGCTTGCACAACAGGCTATAAATCTACCTACGTTGGTATCCAAATTCATGTAGAACGCCTTTCCAATAATGGATGTAGCGAAATGAGCTCTAGTGAGTGCACGGTACTCTCCAGGGTCCAGGCTTACTGGTAAAGCCTACGCACGGAAAACGGGGAGTACCCGAACAAAAAGGGAGTATTAAAAACAAAAAGGGAGTATTATTTAAAAAGGGAGAAACTATTTAAAATGGGAACCTATTTGTGAAAAGCGGGAGGAAAGTTAAAAGGGGATTATTTGTAAAAAGGGGAACTATTAATTGTACAAAATGGGTGAAAATAAAAAGGGGTATTATTTGTAAAGGGGGTAATTCGAAAACGGGGAAACTATTTGAAAAGGAAATTAAAAAAAGGGGAAACTATTTGAAAAGGGGGATTCGAAAAGGGGAAACTATATGAAAAGGGGGAAAGTCGAAAAGGGGAAACTATTTGAAAAGGGGGAAAGTCGAAAAGGAGAAACTACAAAGTTTGAAAAGGGGCAAGTCGAAAAGGGGAAACTATTTGAAAAGGGGAAAGTCGAAAAGGAGAGAAACTATTTGAAAAGGGGGGCAAGTCGAAAAGGGGGAAACTATTTGAAAAGGGGAAAGTCGAAAAGGGGAAACTATTTGAAAAGGGGTAAGTCGAAAAGGGGGAAAGTCGAAAAGGGGGAAATTATTTGAAAACGGGGAAAGTGGGGGAAATATTTGAAAAAGGGGAAAGCATTTCGCAAAAAGGGGGAAAACTAAAAATTTGGGGATATGAATTATAAAAGGGGGAGTTTGGCGGAGATCAGACACCGTACAATGCATATGTAAAGTTTCTTTATCTGTGTCAATAATAGAATATTGATTTCAACGGAGTATGGAGCTGTATGGAAAAAAATATTTATAATACAGGGTGTTGACACTGTGCTCTGGTCCTCATTGCATTGCGTACCTTCCTTGTGCATCGTACATCGTACACTCCGATTTTGACAAAACTACAGAACCTAGAGTCTTGATTTTTGCAGGGTATATTGGTTTAATAAAGTACAATTTAATCGTGTAAAAAAGGAATTTTAAAAATTCAGTGAGGGCGTCTTCCTCAGCAAATGTTATAGTATGGCTTTAAGTGAACTAGCTATGAATTCCGTGTACGGAAGTGATACATTGAGTACAGACGAGAAGATGTCGTGGGAATACAGGGCTCTGCATTCAACTCTACACACGATAACAGAATCCGTCATGGTATACAAGAACTATCATGACTATTTAATTAATTATGGCACATCACAGGGCTTGTTTGTTTGTTTTCAGCCTTGGTCGGTATTCAGCACAACATTTTTATCAGAAATAAAAGAGTTCGTTTACCTGGCAAGGAACACTAAGGCCCAAACTAGAATGAATAATTTTACGCAAATAAGGAGGAAGGAAATTGGAACAACATTCCCCCAATGCCAATGAGGTGTCCACTATATATGCCACCTCCAAATGACAGTGACTAATCGTGGTAAAGGCCCGTAACCCGGGCAGACTCACCGGGTTACGGTGATCGCAATGTGTAATGATATTTGTGCACTCTCGTTTGGTGGTATAGCAAAAAAAAGCTTTACAAATTCCAGTTCGGATGGCATGAATTGTGATCTGAGGGCACACTTTAGGCCATGCCCATACTTACATAAGTACCTGAATCTATTGACTTAACACCTTTCTGTCATGAACAACCATTTTCACCTACAATCCATACATCCATCCATGCCTATACCGCTCCAGTTGCGTAGCCCCTGTTTTTCTTCCCTAAACACATGATTACTCATGATCTAGAAAACCATAGATAGCGCTATGCCCTATTGCCATTTCTAAGTTTCGGATCCATAGGTACTAAAAGCCTAGCTACCTTTTTGTTTTGCCCCAACATATGATTACTCACATTCGTAGAATGACGTTAACCATATAGCGTGACATTTCAAGCAATAATTGTTACATTTGTATCTCTTACGGCTTCTAAAAGTTTTTATGTCCCTGTTTAAAATAATCGAGTGATATCGAATATCTTATATTACTCACAGCTTTTGATGCCTCTGAATTCTGGGAGTGATGTGTTCTTACCTTTTATACTGCACACCCAGTTCTCCGGGCATAACAGATTTCCTTCACCGATCAGTACATTATTTTCTGTCGTATGTGGTTCCGTTGTCTGCAGCATCCCGTCCGCTTCAAAATCCTCCTCGTCATCCTCAATACTGTTGTCAATGATGGATTCACCGAGTTCTTCTTTGCCGATTTCTGAGAGTGAATCTACTACTCCTCCGCTCTCTGAATTGTCGGGGATGTTGGTTAGAGGAGCTACGGTAGTGTTAAGTGTTTTGCCTAATGGTTTTTCCAGAGGTTTCTCTAGTAGAACTGGAATGTATAATGCAAAACGTAAGAAAGAAAATATATATGTGCAGTAGAGTTTACAAGAAAATACTGATCTTGAACTCTGACATGTCCCCACTGGACAAGTTCTAAAGAACTATTACGGGATTAATTTGACCTTGAGAACTTCGGAAATATATTTTTACAATAATTGTCTTCGGTTGCTCGATTTTAATCCCTTTCCATTTTGATACTTTTAGCACAGTTCTTGAAACCCTTTTTTGGGTATACTCAAAGATGCATTATGTTTTTTTCAAAATGCCAAGAAACCTCCTCAAGATCGTGGATTATCGGTAGATCATCGGTAGTACTTAAGTTTTACAAACGAGCGCAAAACAGAATGTAATCTGGATCTTGTCGCCAAGATTCAACCTGCATTCAGCATGCTGACATGTGCGCCCTTCCCTCTTCCTTGATAAGATCAAGATGTATCACCTTAAACCATCAATATGGTACATGACACACACTACTTTGCAATTTCTCGCGCAAATATGTGGAAAATTGTAAAAAAAACACGCTCAATATCAGGACTTTTATCTAAGTATATAGGGTCCACAACTTATAAGTTCCCCTCTAAATACTTTTTAAAATAAATCAAAATATATTTGACGACATGCAAACCCATAAAAAGATATGGATATCCTTATTTGTTTTACACATGTGGACCAAATTTCAGCGTCACACATCATTGCGTTCAGTCACAATGGTTCATTATGTAAAAAAAAAGAGACCGTTTTAAACAGTGTTAAAAGTTGCATCTGAGGACTCAATTCTCAAACAATACAGTAGGCCAGGGATATTCATGTGTTTGTAAAAGAAAACTTAATCTTTGGTATTCTTCTTCTTCTTTTGAAAAGCAAAGCAGGTGTTTAATTCTTTTCTTTTTAATGATAAATGGCTGAGATGGAAGGGATACGTTAAAAATGAGGTTGAACACCTTCCCAGCAAACACAAAAACGTTTTAAAAACGTTTTAAATAAGTTATATTTTGGCTTTTGGTTTAGGTAAAACGTTTTAATAACATTAAAATGTCGGGTTATATAAAGGTCATGATAACGTTTTAAAACGTTTTGTATGAAAACACACTACAACAATATTTTTAAATGTTTTCAAAAAATGTTATTGTAAACTATTTTTACAAACATTTTTGCCAAATATTGTGTCAATACTTAAATAACATTATGTTAAAATGTTTGAACCCAGCAAACACAGAAATGTTCTTAAAATGTTTTTTCAAAACCTTTTAATAATATTTAAATGTCGGGTTATATAAAGGTCATGAAAACGTTTTTAAAACGTTATTGAAAATATTTTTGGCAAACGTTTTTCGCAAAATATTTTTTCAACCCCAAAATAACATTCTGTTAAGAATGTTTTGTATCAAGTTTTCAGGAATGTTTTTGGAATGTTATTAAAATGTTTTTATACCCTTTATATAACTCGACATTTAAACGTTTTTTGTAAAACATTTTTGTTTGCTGAGCAGTAGATTATCAAAAAATGTGTTTTAAGGTTATGAAAACGTTTTATACTCTTAATATACCCTTTATATAACCCGACATTTAAACGTTTTCTGACAACCTTGCGAATGATGTCGAAAACGTTTTGTGTTTGCTGGGTTATCAATGAAACCACAACACTGCAAGAGCTAACCCGAGCAATCCAACATGTATGGAACAACATGGACCAGCAACAGGTCCGGAATTTAATAAACAGTATGCGGCGACGTTGCAATGCACTTGTCAACAGTGCAGGAGGACACATCCCCTACTAAACATCTAGACTTTAAGTTTTATTTCCATTACAAACACATGGACAGGCCTAAAATACTGTATTGTTTGACAATTGACTCCTATGGACTCAGGTGCAACTTTTAAAACTTCCTCTTTTTTTACATAATGAACCATTGTGACCAAACGCAATGATGTGTGACACTACAAATTGGCCCAGATTTGTAAAACAAATAAAGTTACTCATAACTTTTTACAATGTTACATTTCGTTAAATACTTTTCGATTTATTTCAAAAAGCATTAGGGGGAACTTATAAGTTGTGCACCCTATAGTATCTTAGGTTAAATCTAAGTCAATTACAGACAGAGTTGGCAAAGATTTATAAATTAGTTCTGCCGTGTATTTGCCGAATGGCTGCAAGCATACACCGGAGGTACCGCCTCTGGTTACAAACGTGAATATAACATTCATTCAGTCATATTGTATCAGCATTTCATTGAACGTTACTATTGCCCACGCAGCAAGTTATTCAAGTTATTACAAAATGCATTCAAAATATGCAATGTTAACCCTAAGGAATGAACAATGAACTCCCGTCGGAAATGGCATGAAATGCCGCCAAAATATCTGAGGCCTTTGTGAGGTAAGATGTCTTGCCGTAATGCCAAGTTCATAAACTGCCCTGTTTTACTAGTGTGCATTATAGAACTCGCAGATTTCAAAAGGTGGGTGTGGATTTTGATTATCTTTTAACACCAGAAACTGAGAAAGGTGCACAACATGCCATACAATGTTCCTTCATTGGCAACGAAATGGAACACAAGATAATTGCTAGAGTAGAATTGCTTACGTAAATAAATCAGCATCTATTATCAGATCATTCTAATCGTAGCCAATGTCATTTATCACATTTGCACAAAGAAGTATTTGAGATTTTATATTATTCTTGAAATAACTGAGTAAAGCGTCTGAGCTAATGTCAGGTTTTAAAAATTAAGTTTACTTCAGGGCACAGTTCTTGAACCCCAATATATTTGTATATTCATCTTGAATAACCTTTGACAAATCAGAGTCTATGGACAAATTTGGGTACAAAAAAACTCATACTCTGTAACAAATTCAAAATGCTATGTCACTTGCACATATAATCATGGAAGTATACTATATAGTGAGCATGGTCAGAACAGAGATCAAAAGTAGAATCAGACTTGCAGCTGGAAGTTGATTCCCAATTGGGTAATAAAACCACAGCTTGCTACAACTCTAATTTCACTGACCTCCAAGCAGGTGATGTCAGCCACTTGCTCCGATTTCACCATTCAGAAGTTCACTGTTGTTGTGGATATTATAATGTGCAGATGATGAGCATTGATCATGTTGAGCTAGGTACTGTTTTGCTATCCAATCTTTCTTCTTTCTTCTTCTTCTTTCTGACAATAACTTCAAATTGCTTCTCCTCCTACATGTTACATATACACCCTACAATTATGTCACTTGCACCACACAGACCCTAGAAAGTTCTATGGTCTGTGCTTGCACATATGTATCGGAATATCCAGTGGCCATAGGGTCTAAACAGAATTGAGGTCAAAGGTCATTAAGAGGGCATTTCCGGTATTTAACCAAATACCTTCAAAATGCTTCTTCTGTCACATATTATATATAGTACAATGATGTCATTTGCATATGCATCGGCTATACCACACGCCTATAACTTGCATACAGAATTGGGGTCAAAGGTCATTAAGGGGTAAAATCTTACAATTGTATTATCTGGATATCTGTAAGGGGTGTGGGGCTCAAACTCGGTGACGACAAATCTCATGACCAGGGGAACGTTTTGCAGGGTTCAGGTCAAAGGTCATGCAGAGGTGAAATTTTAGAAATGCATTTCCTGTACATCTGTAAGGAGTACGGGGCTTAAACTTGGTGACAACAAACTTAATGATCAGGGGAACATTTTGGAACACTTTGCAGGGGTCGGTCAAAGGTTATCTGGGGTTAAATCTTAGAATTCACTTTCTGGATACCTGTAAGGGGTATGGGACTCAAATTCAGTGACAACAAATCTCATGACCAGGGGAACATTTTGCAGGGGTCAGGTCAAAGGTCATATAGAGGTCAAATCTTAAAATGTCTTTTCTGGACATCTGTAAGGGGTACAGGACTCAAACTCGGTGACAACAAACTTGATGACCACAGAAAGATTTTTGAACATTTTGCAGGTCAAAGGTCATCTGGGGTCAAATTTTAAAATTGCATTTTCTGGACATCCGTAAGGAGAAAGGGACTCAAACTCGGTGACAACAAACGTCATGACCAGGGAACATTTTGGAACATTTTGCAGGGGTCAGATACCTCCACAACACCAACACGCCCCACCTAGGTTTGTGGTCTATGACCATCATTTGCCTTCTAAAATGTCTTGGAAAGAACAATGTTGGATCTGTAATTCAAAGACATGAGTGTGCAGAATATTTACATTGAACATTTGTTATCACGTAAGCATGGTAAGCTAAAATGTCGATACCGTGTCAAGCGTTTCCTTTCGAACACAATTTTGATATATTGCAGAAAATTGCTGAATGAAACAACCGGGGAAAATAGATAAAAACACAACAGTTAATCTTCTAACTGCGTATTGTTAAAACAGTTTCCCGATTCCTTTCCATAGTATGCTGTGTCACGATACTAAGTAGAACCTAAAATGGTTCTTGAGCTGTCCTGTATGTGGAACCTTAAATGGTTCTACAAATTAGAAAAAATCATTTCAGACCTGAAAAGGGTTCTGGAAAGGTCACAAAGAACCATTTTAGACCTGAAAAGGGTTCTGGAAAAGGTCAGAAAGAACCATTTTTGGTTCTATACATTTTCAAGAACCCTTTTCTCTTGAGGGTTCTACATACATGACAGCCAAGAACCCTTTTTCTAAGAAGAGTATGGTGCCCCAATTCTACTTTAGTGTGAGCCACAAAGTTATGAGCGTGTTGTGGTGCTTTGTTTGTTTTAGATTGTTAACTTTAAACTCTGGATAATAAATGTCCCTCTGGTTTCAATACAGGATGTATCAAAATGATTAGTACCCATCAAATTTGATGTTAATTGAACAACCGCCTGCATCTTCCACATCTAACATTGGCTACTTTTGAAATGTCCAGAATAAATAGTTTATCACTTGTTACACAGATTTGTCAGATTCATCCATTATCAATGGAAACTATGGGTACCAATCATTTTGATACGACTGGAAGGTAAGGTCCGGCAATCTTTTTTCTCTATCGCCGCCGAATCGATTATTTTACACTTGGTAAGCCAATTTATACGCATTTTTTCATGCATTATTCAGAAATCCATGCAGATAGCCGCCAAATCTAGCTTTATTTCATCTCGGTTTGACTTAAGGGCTGGGGTATGAACGTTTGGACAGTATTTATTGTGGGACATTAGAGCACATCAGACATATCGAATTGCATTCTGAATACGAAGAATGTCATTCTGATATCAAATAATTTTGATTTTTGAAATTCGCAATTTTATACATTTTTATGGCAAATCATTAAAATTGATATTTTGATATTTAACAGTACTTGAAGTAAACTTTATAAATCTGATGATTTATACTTAAAGTGTATGTAGGTGGGATGAAAAGCCGACGATCAATTGAAAATTTTGACCATTCGTATTGAAGATATGGATTTTTTCCCAAAACACCAAAAAAATTAGGTCTTTTGGGGAAAAAATCCATATCTTCAATATGAAAGGTCAAAATTTTCAATTGACTGTCGGCTTTTCCTCCCAGCTACATACACTGTAAGAATATATCATTATATTTATATAATTTACTTCGAGGACTGTTATATATCAAAAATTTGAAAAAATCAATTTTTTATAATTTGTCATAAAATTTGTATATTGTGATTTTCAAAAATGAAAATTATTTGATATCAGAAAGACATGCTTCGTATTCAGAATGCAATTCGATAGGTCTGAGGTGCTCTCATGTCCCACAAAAATACTATCGAAACGCAATAAACGCTCATTTTAGATCCCTTAAATAGGTCACACAATAATGTCTTACATAGATGTAGGTAAAAAGAACGGCTTGTGAGGAAATAATTATGGGATCAAAAAAACTTTGATAAGATACTCATTGTAAACTTTATTAATGACTTCAGGTATTGCCTCATGTATTGCCTATTAATAATACTGAATATTAAACATGTTAAACTTGTTCAAAGTCGTTAACTTTCATAGTGCATAGATTTATTAAACGTTATACGTTTATTGTATGTACTTTACGCTGAATGACCTGTTACTTTAATTGAAAGCTAATTGGGGTAATTACTAATTCCTGTAGTACTGAATAATGTCAAGGAAGAAGGACAGAAATTATTAAAGAATCTGTTTATATGGCTATGTCTTTATCAGAATTGATATTAACATTTAATATAAGGGATTGGTATAATAATACATGGTTTTAGGCATTTATAATAAAGTTAAGTGTATTACCATGTCATAAAGGAAATCAACCCTTGCAACGACGACGTACCTGCCGTACCATCAAAATATCAACTTCTTGCCAGACTTATGATTCAAGCAGAATACTCATTATTTTGGGAAAATACGGAGCATTTGTTAGAGTGATTATTATATACTGCGCCAAAAAAAGTATCCTTAAACTATACAAGGCGAAAAGATTCCAACAAGCTCAACAAAGAGTCAAGCTTTATTTAAAGCAGGAAGTGTTTTTTTTTTCAGTTTTTTCTTCTCTGTACTTTTCACAACTTTTATTTTATTTTTCAATTCTTTTGTTTTAGTTCTCTTTTGTTTCTTTTGTTTTAAATGTAAATAAAAAAGGCGCGCATAAATTAGCCATCCACCACTCTCAATCACATTTTCAAAACGATCTGAAGTTAATTTTGTTTTACAAGAAACGCACCAACAGAGCAAAAAATCAGAATTGGTTCCATTTTACTGGTGTTGAAGTGATTCAGCGTGATTGGCGGCCATGCATATTACCCTGACCTGGCTGGCCGGTATTTCAACTTCCGTCAAACCTACACGCATAATTGGAAGCCACATACCGCTTAGTATTTGGAAAAAATAAAACGTTTTGGACTAATTCATATCTATTACGCAAGCATTTGGCTCAGAGCCTCAATGATGATGATCCCCACTTAAGGGCTGGGGTATGAACGTTTGGACAGTATTTATTTTGGGACATTAGAGCACATCAGACATATCGAATTGCATTCTGAATACGAAGAATGTCATTCTGATATCAAATAATTTTGATTTTTTGAAATTCGCAATTTAATACACATTTTATGGCAAATTAAAAAAAAATTGATATTTTTGATATTTAACAGGATGAAAAGCCGACCATCAATTGAAAATTTTGACTTTCGTATTGAAGATATGGATTTTTTTCCCAAAACACCAAAAAAAAAATTAGGTCTTTTTGGGAAAAAATCCATATCTTCAATATGAAAGGTCAAAATTTTCAATTGACCGTCGGCTTTTTCCTCCCTGCTACATACACTTTAAGAATATATCATTAGATTTATATAATTTACTTCGAGGGCTGTTATATATTAAAAATTTGAAAAATATCAATTTTTTATAATTTGTCATAAAATTTGTATTATGTTGTGATTTTAAAAAAATGAAAATTATTTGATATCAGAAAGACATGCTTCGTATTCAAAATGCAATTCGATAGGTCTGAGGTGCTCTCATGTCCCACAAAAAATACTGTCGAAACGCAATAAACGCTCATTTTGGATCCCTTAATAATGTTGGACTGTTTGTTATACATGAATGTACTGTAAGCAGTTGTTTATACAATTGCCTATTTTAGCAACGAACTTAAGGGATCGGTTAGCAACGTTTGCACATTATTTTGAGGGACACGAAAGCACCTCAGACACATCAAATTACATTCTGAATACGAGGAATGTCCTTCTGATATAAAATAATTTTGATTTTTTTTTTTTTTTTTTCAATTCGCGATATAATATACAAAATTTAATGGCAATTTTTTCAATACAAATTGTATGGCAAAATTTAAAAAATGATGACATTCATCAGTCCTCGAAGTAAACTTCCTAAATCTAATAATATGTACTTCAAGTGTATGTAGCTGGGAGGAAAAGCCGTCCATCATTTGAAAATTTTGACCTTTCGTATTGAAGATATATACAATATTTGTTCCCAAAAAGACATCAAAAATTGAGGGGAAGAATGTATCTTCATTATTATGATTCATATTTCTTTAAGGGTAGACGAGGTGTTGTTGGTCGAAGCAACCAAAAAAAATCGATTTTCATTCTCTAAATCAATAAATTATTGACAAATAACAGCTTGATGTTTTGCAAAATTTCATTCTACAAATTATATAATTTGAAAACTTGCTTAATTTATTGTTGTTAATGAGTTATGTACATTTTACAAAAGTGTTGTTGTTTCAGACCTCTTTACAACATAACTCAAGAACCACAGGACCTACAAAATTATTTCTGTGATATTTGAATTCTTCTACACGCTCGCAAGGAAATGAGCAATGCAATTTTTGCCAAAGCTCATTACCATTCGCAAGATGTTGTGAACTACCAAATCGCAACACTTTAAAATAGTGTATTACCTTAAGGTGGGGGCATTGATATTAGTCATATTTTCTTGACATTTTTAGTATTTTGTTTGTTATAGAAAAATAGCAGAAATTGAAAAAATTCTTTGCCAATTATAAAAGAGTTTAATGCAGATCCCTTGTTGTTCGAGAGATTGGACACAATGATTCGCTCAGTGTTACGGAATCGGATTATATTAACATTTACACAGGGACCTGAGAATACTCCAGACATACCGAATTGCATTCTGAATACGAGGAATGTCCTTTTGATATCAAATAATTTAGATTTTTTGAAATTATTTGTATTATACAAATTTTTTGACAAATTTTGATGTAAACTTTTTTCAAGTAAACTTTATAAATCTAATATATGTACTTTTAAGTACAATTTAAAAATTGTATGTAGCTGGGATGAAAAGCCGACGATCCATTGACAAATTTAACCTTTCAAATTGAAAATTCAGTACTTTATTTTCCCCCAAAAGTCCTCAATTTTGTTGGTATTTTGGTGAAATACAAAAGATAAAATTTTCAATATCAAAAAAAATTAATTTTGCCATAAAATGTGTATATCGCGAATTTCGAAAAAAAAATTATTTGATATCAGAAGGACATTCTTCGTATTCAGAATGCAATTCGATATGTCTGATGTGCTCTCATGACCCACAAAAAATACTGTCCAAACGTTGCTACCCCAGCCCTTAATCTATTCACTAAGGGGCTCGTGCATTGGGCGCATCATCTCAGTAACTATTGAGTCCAATTTCTCTCTCAACAAGTGATATACGCATTTATTAACAACAAAATATATTTTCATTGTAGACTTTAAAAAGTGTATATTTTTTTCATTTGAGCATAATCTAGCAGTTGATGTTGTTGTTGCAAACTGTGCGCGCAGTAATAAAACAATAATTTAAAATATTTTGTTTTTCTGATGACTTGCAGTTAATGTAAGATGTCTATTTGTGTGGATATAGTGTAAATGATGATGATGACGATGACGATGATGATGATGATGATGATGATGATGATGATGATGAAGACGATGGATAATACAAATAATGTCAGATGATTATTAGAGTCGTGATGGTGATGATGATGGCAGTGATGAGGAATTTAATTTAGTATGAATTTTCCACCCCCACCCCCTCCCGCACCCACCAGTCAATGTTGTTTTGATACTGAGTCAGGAACGGACAATTGGTCTAGTATTGGCTCCAACATTGGGTTCTATTAGACTCCCGTGACCAAAAATTAGGATTCAAAATTGTAGAGTCCGAACACGGAGGCTGATCATAAGACCCAGATCAACATTGTTACGGGGGGAGGGGGAGGGGTGGTCGAATATGGTTCATGGTCCTCAACTGTCCTAAGACTAGTTTCCGTTTTGTTTACAATTTTGCAACATCTAAAAAATAAAGTGGATTATTTACTTTCGATTTAAAAAATATTGTTTTAGATAATGATTTGAAATCATATTTGCCACACAAAGTGCATTTCTTTGAAGTGAATATAATTACATCCGAAATGAACGAATTCGGTGTTGTGTGCTATGAGCCAAAAATGTCATCATCTCTAAATACACAGTTCAGTGACCTCGAGGCCTCCATTCAACAAGAAAGTTAACCTGCTGTTATAGAAGATGCGTTATTATACACAATACGCTCAGAGGTCAATTTATGAGTGCACAGACATTATAAGGTCAACAAACTATGTCTTTATAATTAGAACAGCATGGTCATCGGACCAAGGCCAAATCGACTTTACGATGTTTATTGAAGAGATCAGATATGCATAATCTCACTTTGCGAGAAGATAAGGTCAACTTTTTCCATGTTAAAATAGAATTACATGCTAGCAGAGAAGATATAATAAACTTCTCTGATGCTAGGCATGTTTGTTCCTCTTGTCGTTTGTGTATTAATTTTCATCATCATCATAATCATCATCATCATCATCATCATCATCATCATCATCGTCATCGTCATCATTATCATTATCATCATCATCATCGTCGTCGTCGTCGTCGTCGTCGTCATCATCATCATCATCATATCATCACCATCATCATTACCTGACTACTAGCAACAAACCCATACCAAGGAAAATAAAATCATATCAATTTTGCTGCAAGCCCTCAGAGAAAATTAATATACAAATATTGAAAATCATGTTTTATTACAACTTATGTAATAAGTAATAGGAATTTACACACAACCATGACAACTGCTAAATTAAGCTGAAATGAAGAAAAAGTAGACTATAAAAAATCTATATTGAAAATAAATATTGTTTAAATTAAACAGTTTGCATATCTGAAGTCAGATGATTGCATACAAAGCTAACTGAATATTAAGTATGGTTTCATATTTATCAAAAGGCTTACCAGCATGCCCTAGTAAGTATACATTCATACCTAAAGCAGAAGACATGATCATTGACCAAACACATTAATATTACTATCTTCAGTAGACTGAAGTTCATACTAAGCAGGGAGGGATACGTTCAGTATGATCGATCATAGAGTAAAGTGCCATGACCTGTACCCGCTTGAAGTAGCGATCAAAAGTGGCGAGCCACCGCTTAGTGTCCTCGTTGGGTTCAGCCGCATGAGGCGAGCTTCACGCGCCCTAGGCCGCACTCCGCTTCGCGGCCTCGTTGTCCGAGTCGTGGTTCAGCCGCATAACATGGGGCGCGCTTCGCGCGTCCTAAGCCGCGTAGCTGCCTCGTTGTCCAAGGAAATGAGCCAGTTCTAGGTAAAGACAATGTACGTGTGCATGGAGTTCGATAATGAACGATAAACCAAATCATATCTATTCAAATTATTGAGACATTGCTAATCAAAATCTATATAATTATACTCTCAGATTTCTTTATTTATCATACTTTTTGTTAAAATTTGGAGCGACGTAGGTGTCATCTGAGATTTAAAGAAGGGATAAGGTGCAGATTTTAAAGTAAAAAAAATGGCGACAATGGGACTCGAACTCCAGACCTCGTGCTCATAAAGCATTAACGAAACCACTACACTGTACGAGGGCCGTTGTTAGTCGTGCAAATTTATTTATAATAATGTATAACGCTAACGGTCGACACAAACAGTTTAAAAAGAAATGGATGTAATTTTCTTTCTTTAAATTTTGTCGACCGTGGAAAGTTAATGAATCAAAATTCCAAATTTATTTTTATAACCCTAAATACATTGCCAACAGATATAATCGGGGTAAACCGATGAAATTATGTCTATTAGAGACGTTTCAGTTCCGTTTTCTATCACACCACGGACCATACGTACATTGAATAACTTAATATACATTATAAATCGATTAACTGTTCAGAGAGTTCCTCGTGTTGCAGTGGTAGAGGCTGTGACTTGTGAACTATAGCTTATGAGAGGCATGAGTTCGAATCTTCTGTAGTGCTATTTTGTAATATTATTACTTTTCCTATCCTCTTCTGTACGATATGTTTAAAAGCTTTTTTTTTTACCTCAACTTCTTCTTTTTCTTTCTTTCTTTCTTTCTTTTCTTTCTTTCTTTCTTTCTTTCTTTCTTTCTTTCTTTTTCTTTCTTTCTTTTCTTTCTTTCTTTCTTTCTTTCTCATATTGCCAATTTACACTTCTTCTGTATTGTATAATTATCCCAATTTCTGAATACACACCTTGCTCCTAGCATGGCTTCATACTTACATGTTAGCAATATTCCAAATATGTTTTTGCCCCAAGCACTAAGTATGATATCATACTTATCGAAAGGACGAAGTATGTTTTCATGCTTATAGCAGAAAACATACTTGGCTCATGCCTATGTTAAATCATACTTAAAACAAAATATATTTTCATTGTAGACTTTAAAAAGTGTATATTTTTTTCATTTGAGCATAATCTAGCAGTTGATGTTGTTGTTGCAAACTGTTCGCGCAGTAATAAAACAATAATTTAAAATATTTTGTTTTTCTGATGACTTGCAGTTAATGTAAGATGTCTATTTGTGTGGATATAGTGTAAATGATGATGATGACGATGACGATGATGATGATGATGATGATGATGATGATGATGATGATGATGATGATGGATAATACAAATAATGTCAGATGATTATTAGAGTCGTGATGGTGATGATGATGGCAGTGATGAGGAATTTAATTTAGTATGAATTTTCCACCCCCCTCCCGCACCCACCAGTCAATGTTGTTTTGATACTGAGTCAGGAACGGACAATTGGTCTAGTATTGGCTCCAACATTGGGTTCTATTAGACTCCCGTGACCAAAAAAATTAGGATTCAAAATTGTAGAGTCCGAACACGGAGGCTGATCATAAGACCCAGATCAACATTGTTACGGGGGAGGGGGAGGGTGGTCGAATATGGTTCATGGTCCTCAACTGTCCTAAGACTAGTTTCCGTTTTGTTTACAATTTTGCAACATCTAAAAAATAAAGTGGATTATTTACTTTCGATTTAAAAAATATTGTTTTAGATAATGATTTGAAATCATATTTGCCACACAAAGTGCATTTCTTTGAAGTGAATATAATTACATCCGAAATGAACGAATTCGGTGTTGTGTGCTATGAGCCAAAAATGACATCATCTCTAAATACACAGTTCAGTGACCTCGAGGCCTCCATTCAACAAGAAAGTTAACCTGCTGTTATAGAAGATGCGTTATTATACACAATACGCTCAGAGGTCAATTTATGAGTGCACAGACATTATAAGGTCAACAAACTATGTCTTTATAATTAGAACAGCATGGTCATCGGACCAAGGCCAAATCGACTTTTACGATGTTTATTGAAGAGATCAGATATGCATAATCTCACTTTGCGAGAAGATAAGGTCAACTTTTTCCATGTTAAGAATAGAATTACATGCTAGCAGAGAAGATATAATAAACTTCTCTGATGCTAGGCATGTTTGTTCCTCTTTGTCGTTTGTGTATTAATTTTCATCATCATCATAATCATCATCATCATCATCATCATCATCATCATCATCGTCATCGTCATCATTATCATTATCATCATCATCATCGTCGTCGTCGTCGTCGTCGTCGTCATCATCATCATCATCATATCATCACCATCATCATTACCTGACTACTAGCAACAAACCCATACCAAGGAAAATAAAATCATATCAATTTTGCTGCAAGCCCTCAGAGAAAATTAATATACAAATATTGAAAATCATGTTTTATTACAACTTATGTAATAAGTAATAGGAATTTACACACAACCATGACAACTGCTAAATTAAGCTGAAATGAAGAAAAAGTAGACTATAAAAAAATCTATATTGAAAATAAATATTGTTTAAATTAAACAGTTTGCATATCTGAAGTCAGATGATTGCATACAAAGCTAACTGAATATTAAGTATGGTTTCATATTTATCAAAAGGCTTACCAGCATGCCCTAGTAAGTATACATTCATACCTAAAGCAGAAGACATGATCATTGACCAAACACATTAATATTACTATCTTCAGTAGACTGAAGTTCATACTAAGCAGGAGGGATACGTTCAGTATGATCGATCATAGAGTAAAGTGCCATGACCTGTACCCGCTTGAAGTAGCGATCAAAAGTGGCGAGCCACCGCTTAGTGTCCTCGTTGGGTTCAGCCGCATGAGGCGAGCTTCACGCGCCCTAGGCCGCACTTTGCTTCGCGGCCTCGTTGTCCGAGTCGTGGGTTCAGCCGCATAACATGGGGCGCGCTTCGCGCGTCCTAAGCCGCGTAGCTGCCTCGTTGTCCAAGGAAATGAGCCAGTTCTAGGTAAAGACAATGTACGTGTGCATGGAGTTCGATAATGAACGATAAACCAAATCATATCTATTCAAATTATTGAGACATTGCTAATCAAAATCTATATAATTATACTCTCAGATTTCTTTATTTATCATACTTTTTGTTAAAATTTGGAGCGACGTAGGTGTCATCTGAGATTTAAAGAAGGGATAAGGTGCAGATTTTAAAGTAAAAAAATGGCGACAATGGGACTCGAACTCCAGACCTCGTGCTCATAAAGCATTAACGAAACCACTACACTGTACGAGGGCCGTTGTTAGTCGTGCAAATTTATTTATAATAATGTATAACGCTAACGGTCGACACAAACAGTTTAAAAAGAAATGGATGTAATTTTCTTTCTTTAAATTTTGTCGACCGTGGGAAAGTTAATGAATCAAAATTCCAAATTTATTTTTATAACCCTAAATACATTGCCAACAGATATAATCGGGGTAAACCGATGAAATTATGTCTATTAGAGACGTTTCAGTTCCGTTTTCTATCACACCACGGACCATACGTACATTGAATAACTTAATATACATTATAAATCGATTAACTGTTCAGAGAGTTCCTCGTGTTGCAGTGGTAGAGGCTGTGACTTGTGAACTATAGCTTATGAGAGGCATGAGTTCGAATCTTCTGTAGTGCTATTTTGTAATATTATTACTTTTCCTATCCTCTTCTGTACGATATGTTTAAAAGCTTTTTTTTACCTCAACTTCTTCTTTTTTCTTTCTTTTTTTTTCTTTTTTTCTTTCTTTCTTTTCCTAGCATGGCTTCATACTTACATGTTAGCAATATTCCAAATATGTTTTTGCCCCAAGCACTAAGTATGATATCATACTTATCGAAAGGACGAAGTATGTTTTCATGCTTATAGCAGAAAACATACTTGGCTCATGCCTATGTTAAATCATACTTAAAACAAAATATATTTTCATTGTAGACTTTAAAAGTGTATATTTTTTTTCATTTGAGCATAATCTAGCAGTTGATGTTGTTGTTGCAAACTGTGCGCGCAGTAATAAAACAATAATTTAAAATATTTTGTTTTTCTGATGACTTGCAGTTAATGTAAGATGTCTATTTGTGTGGATATAGTGTAAATGATGATGATGACGATGACGATGATGATGATGATGATGATGATGATGATGATGATGATGATGATGATGGATAATACAAATAATGTCAGATGATTATTAGAGTCGTGATGGTGATGATGATGGCAGTGATGAGGAATTTAATTTAGTATGAATTTTCCACCCCCACCCCCTCCCGCACCCACCAGTCAATGTTGTTTTGATACTGAGTCAGGAACGGACAATTGGTCTAGTATTGGCTCCAACATTGGGTTCTATTAGACTCCCGTGACCAAAAAAAATTAGGATTCAAAATTGTAGAGTCCGAACACGGAGGCTGATCATAAGACCCAGATCAACATTGTTACGGGGAGGGGAGGGGTGGTCGAATATGGTTCATGGTCCTCAACTGTCCTAAGACTAGTTTCCGTTTTGTTTACAATTTTGCAACATCTAAAAAATAAAGTGGATTATTTACTTTCGATTTAAAAAATATTGTTTTAGATAATGATTTGAAATCATATTTGCCACACAAAGTGCATTTCTTTGAAGTGAATATAATTACATCCGAAATGAACGAATTCGGTGTTGTGTGCTATGAGCCAAAAATGACATCATCTCTAAATACACAGTTCAGTGACCTCGAGGCCTCCATTCAACAAGAAAGTTAACCTGCTGTTATAGAAGATGCGTTATTATACACAATACGCTCAGAGGTCAATTTATGAGTGCACAGACATTATAAGGTCAACAAACTATGTCTTTATAATTAGAACAGCATGGTCATCGGACCAAGGCCAAATCGACTTTTACGATGTTTATTGAAGAGATCAGATATGCATAATCTCACTTTGCGAGAAGATAAGGTCAACTTTTTCCATGTTAAAATAGAATTACATGCTAGCAGAGAAGATATAATAAACTTCTCTGATGCTAGGCATGTTTGTTCCTCTTTGTCGTTTGTGTATTAATTTTCATCATCATCATAATCATCATCATCATCATCATCATCATCATCATCATCGTCATCGTCATCATTATCATTATCATCATCATCATCGTCGTCGTCGTCGTCGTCGTCGTCATCATCATCATCATCATATCATCACCATCATCATTACCTGACTACTAGCAACAAACCCATACCAAGGAAAATAAAATCATATCAATTTTGCTGCAAGCCCTCAGAGAAAATTAATATACAAATATTGAAAATCATGTTTTATTACAACTTATGTAATAAGTAATAGGAATTTACACACAACCATGACAACTGCTAAATTAAGCTGAAATGAAGAAAAAGTAGACTATAAAAAAATCTATATTGAAAATAAATATTGTTTAAATTAAACAGTTTGCATATCTGAAGTCAGATGATTGCATACAAAGCTAACTGAATATTAAGTATGGTTTCATATTTATCAAAAGGCTTACCAGCATGCCCTAGTAAGTATACATTCATACCTAAAGCAGAAGACATGATCATTGACCAAACACATTAATATTACTATCTTCAGTAGACTGAAGTTCATACTAAGCAGGAGGGATACGTTCAGTATGATCGATCATAGAGTAAAGTGCCATGACCTGTACCCGCTTGAAGTAGCGATCAAAAGTGGCGAGCCACCGCTTAGTGTCCTCGTTGGGTTCAGCCGCATGAGGCGAGCTTCACGCGCCCTAGGCCGCACCCGCTTCGCGGCCTCGTTGTCCGAGTCGTGGGTTCAGCCGCATAACATGGGGCGCTTCGCGCGTCCTAAGCCGCGTAGCTGCCTCGTTGTCCAAGGAAATGAGCCAGTTCTAGGTAAAGACAATGTACGTGTGCATGGAGTTCGATAATGAACGATAAACCAAATCATATCTATTCAAATTATTGAGACATTGCTAATCAAAATCTATATAATTATACTCTCAGATTTCTTTATTTATCATACTTTTTGTTAAAATTTGGAGCGACGTAGGTGTCATCTGAGATTTAAAGAAGGGATAAGGTGCAGATTTTAAAGTAAAAAAATGGCGACAATGGGACTCGAACTCCAGACCTCGTGCTCATAAAGCATTAACGAAACCACTACACTGTACGAGGGCCGTTGTTAGTCGTGCAAATTTATTTATAATAATGTATAACGCTAACGGTCGACACAAACAGTTTAAAAGAAATGGATGTAATTTTCTTTCTTTAAATTTTGTCGACCGTGGGAAAGTTAATGAATCAAAATTCCAAATTTATTTTTATAACCCTAAATACATTGCCAACAGATATAATCGGGGTAAACCGATGAAATTATGTCTATTAGAGACGTTTCAGTTCCGTTTTCTATCACACCACGGACCATACGTACATTGAATAACTTAATATACATTATAAATCGATTAACTGTTCAGAGAGTTCCTCGTGTTGCAGTGGTAGAGGCTG